>NC_059276.1:2433910-2441410 GCF_017591435.1 Portunus trituberculatus
CTCCTCCTTATGAGAAACACAAGGTCACAAACAAACACAGCTGACCTCTATCAAGCTCATCACGAAACACGAGCGAGATCAGGTCAAAACAAGAGCGTTGATTGGTTGAGAGGGGAGAACTAACAGCCAATCATATTTGGAGCTGATGTGCATTCAACTTACTTTCCACCCCCCACACACACACAGAGAGAGAGAGAGAGAGAGAGAGAGAGAGAGAGAGAGAGAGAGAGAGAGAGGTCAAAAACTTCTCTCTTTAACGTTTAGTAAATTGTTTAGAAATATTTTTTTTTTTTCCTTCCTTTTTTTTCTTTCCTAATTTTCTCTTTCTCTTTCCTCCTTTTCTCTTCTTCTCTGTTCATCTTTCCTTTTTGGCATTTTCGTTTCGTTCCTATTCTTATTCATCCTATTTTTTTTCTTTTTCCGTTTCCTATTTCCTCTTCTTCCTTTTCTTCCATCGTTATCATCTTTTTCTTTCTCCTCTCTCTTCATCTTCTCACTTTTTTCAATGTTTTTCGTGTACATTCTTTATATTTCCTTTATTTTCCTTTGTTTTCCTCTATTAATTTCCTTATTTTCTCGTTTCTCCTCTTCTTCGTCTTATATTTACCCTTCTCTCTTCTTATTCCTCCTTTTATCTTACTTCCTTTCTCTCATTCTCTTTTCCCCCTCTGCATTTTTTCACCTGATCTAATTATCTGTTTTCCTTTTATCTTGCTTTATCTCTATTTTTATCTTACTTTTTTCCAATTTTCCCTTCATCCACAGACTTTCTCTCCCTCTCTCTCTCTCTCTCTCTCTCTCTCTCTCTCTCTCTCTCTCTCTCTCTCTCTCTCCAAATATTCATAGAGTTTGCTCACAAAATGTAGATGAAAAAGCAATAAAAGAGAGATACAATTTTTCACAGTCTCTTTCTCTCTCTCTACAAAATGAGATCGAGAAGAAAATGAGAAATATCAGGTGTGGTCTTTCTTGTGTGTGTGTGTGTGTGTGTGTGTGTGTGTGTGTGTGTGTGTGTGTGTGTGTGTGTGTGTGTGTGTGTGTGTGTGTGTGTGTGTGTGTGTGTGTGTGTGTGTGTGTGTGTGTGCGCGTGTGTGTCCCGGAACTTGTGCACGCAACTTAAAATTCCATTGAGACGCTCTTTGCATGTGAATTTGTGTGCTATTGTGTGTGTGTGTGTGTGTGTGTGTGTGTGTGTGTGTGTGTGTGTGTGTGTGTGTGTGTGTGTGTGTGTGTGTGTGTGTGTGTGTGTGTGTGTGTGTGTGTGTACCCGAATTCGCAGTGCATATTTCAAAGTTCTAACACACACACACACACACACACACACACACACACACACACACACACACACACACACACACAGACACACACACTAATCTAGTCACTCACTTTCACGTCTCGTTAATTATTTAATCAATTTAAGTTTATTATGAATGAGGGGAAATAAGTAATCTCTCTCTCTCTCTCTCTCTCTCTCTCTCTCTCTCTCTCTCTCTCTCACTAGCCCTTTGCAAGCCAACTAACCACCCAGCCACTACCATCATATATTTGCGTGTGTGTGTGTGTGTGTGTGTGTGTGTGTGTGAGAGAGAGAGAGAGAGAGAGAGAGAGAGAGAGAGAGAGAGAGAGAGAGAGAGAGAGAGAGAGAGAGAGAGAGAGAGAGAGAGAGAGAGAGAGAGAGAGAGAGAGAGAGAGAGAGAGACACGCTACCTCACACACACACACACACACACACACACACACACACACACACAATCATGCCAAAAAACAATAACATTTTTATACGCCAAAGAAGAGTAAAAATGAAATAAATAAAAGAAAGAAAGGAAAACAAACACATCAAAGAGAAAAACAAACGAAGCAGAAGATAAAGAGACAAAACAACAAAAAATGAGAAAAGGGGAAGAGGAAGAAGGGGAAGAAGAAATGAAGAGGAAAAATAAAAAATGGTACAATAAGCAAATAAAGTTGTAAATAATGAGAGAGAGAGAGAGAGAGAGAGAGAGAGAGAGAGAGAGAGAGAGAGAGAGAGAGAGGTTAAAGGAGGAGGAAATGAAGGAAACACAGAGGAAGGAAGAAAGGAAATTACTTTACAGACAAGGAAGGAAAAAGAGAGGAAGAGAGAATGTGGAACTATACTCTCTCTCTCTCTCTCTCTCTCTCTCTCTCTCTCTCAAAAATTAAATGTGATAAGTAATGAAAGAATTGACAAAGAGGAAGAGCTGGACGTTCAAAGTGAATCATGGAGGAATGAATAATTGAAGCACTGTTTTAAGGGATCAATCAATGTTCATATGTAGTATCAGTGAACCTCCGTGTGTGTGTGTGTGTGTGTGTGTGTGTGTGTGTGTGTGTGTGTGTGTGTGTGTGTAGTGGTAATTGCAGTAGTTGTAGTAGTAGCAGTAATAGTAGTAATAGTAGTAGTAGTAGTAGTAGTAGTAGTAGTAGTAGTAGTAGTAGTAGTAGTAGTAGTAGTTTTAGTAGTAACAGAAAAAAAAGTAATATCAATAATAATGATAACAATGATGAAAATAATAAAAGTGATGACAATAACAATAATAATAATAATAATAATAATAATAATAATAATAATAATAATAATAATAATAATATAAATAGTAACAATATTAACAATAACAAAACTACCCTCCACAACCAACAACAGATAAAAAAAACAACAACAACAACGACGACAACAATTACTGCAAAAAAACATTACATTTTAAAAGAATAAGTTAATGGAACACCAGTATCTCTCTCTCTCTCTCTCTCTCTCTCTCTCTCTCTCTCTCTCTCTCTCTCTCTCTCTCTCTCTCTCTCCCGTAATAAGTCCGTAGTGGGCCGGGTTCACTTAAGCTTTATTGCTCACTGTTTGCGTGCTTTTCAGATTTCACGGACAGGAACAGGTAAAGTTGTGTGTGTGTGTGTGTGTGTGTGTGTGTGTGTGTGTGTGTGTGTGTGTGTGTGTGTGTAGTTCGAAAACTCATTTAAAACATTTTATTGATATACCTCAAAATGAAACACACACACACACACAGACATACACACACACACACACACACACACACACACACACACACACACACACACACACACACACACACACACACACACACACAAACACACAGACACACACACACACACACACACCATTGTTAGACGTAGCAAACTCAATTACATTTCCTTCGCCGCCTGCAAGACACACCTGGCTCTTAATTAAGCACCTCGAGCCCCCTCACTTAAACACCTCCCCCTAATTAAACCCAGGTAATCCAGTTTTCTCACCTGTATGCATTCCGGCTCCCTATTGGTCGCGTCGCCACCTGTAGAGCGAACCCGTGATTGTCATTGGCTAAAGTGCCCTGGGAGGTTGACAATGGAGGGAGCTGATTGGTTTATTCTGATTCACCAATAAGCGCAGTTGTTGGATGGAATTCAGTGTTTGTGTCTCGGTATTCTGTCAATTTTCTTCTTTATTTGTCTGGTTCCGCGTTTTCATTTCGAGTTTAGGAGCAAATTTTCGTGTTTCGTTTTTAGGTGAGTGAGTGAGTCAGTGAGTCAGTGAGTGAGTGAAATGGATCAGTGTGTGTGTGTGTGTGTGTGTGTGTGTGTGTGTGTGTGTTTTCGGATGCATGACAGGTACATAAAGGTAAATGAAAGCGCGCACACACACGCACTTACTCACACACACACACACACACACACACACACACACACACACACACACACACACACACACACACACACACACACACACACACACACACACACACACACACACACACACACACACACACACACTACAGATTTTCACATTATATATTCTGTATCACATTATGATCTCGTAATACTGAGGCGGAAAGAACATATAGAACAAATATTAGCTTTCAATATAAATCTCCCTCTCTCTCTCTCTCTCTCTCTCTCTCTCTCTCTCTCTCTCTCTCTCTCTCTCTATTTTTGCGTCGTTCCTCCTTAATTTTCCCATCTGCGAATCAGAAGAGAGAGAGAGAGAGAGAAGAGAGAGAGAGAGAGAGAGAGAGAGAGAGAGAGAGAGAGAGAGAGAGAGAGAGAGAGAGAGAGAGAGAGAGAATATATTTACAAAACTCCCAAATTGAATAGGGGTAAATAAAAACAACCCACGAAATAAACACAAAGCAAGAATCAGACCAAACCAAACAAGAAGCAACAAAACTTAACAAATAAAACACAAAAAAACAACAAACCCAAAAGAAAACAAAAGAAAGTAAGAAAAAGACAAAGAAAACAGCATCTTCTCCCACTTCACATTCTTCTATCTCACTCTAACCCCGTGTCGTCATAATGGAGAATAAAAACTCGCACCCTCATTGGTTGAAAACAATATGGTCATCTGTGATTGGTCCTTCACTAGTGCAACTTCTTCAATTACCTTAACAAGACGACTTTTGCAACACCTGAGATGATGATTATAATGAGGGTGATGACATGAAGGGAGAGGAAGATATGGAGAAGGAGAAGTGGTAAAAATAGGAAGAAAGAAAATGATGTCTGGAGATGTGAAAGATAGGAAGAGTAGGAGGAGGAAGAAAATAGAAAAACTGGAGGTGGAAAAGGAAGAAGGCTGGTAAAGAGGAAGAAAATAAAAAGAATGTCTGGAGATGCAAAAGATAGGGAGGAAATGGGAAAAGGAGGCGAAGTAAGAGGATAGATATAGAGGAGGAAAAAGGAAAAGGACGTCTGGAGGTTTAAAAGATAGAGAGGATATAAGAAAAAGGAGGTAGAGAAGGAATTGGATGCATAGAAAGAGGAGGAGGAAAAAGGAAAAAAATGGCTGGAGAAGGATGAGGATGCATAAAAAGAGGAGGAAAAAGGAAAAGAATGGCTGGAGATATGAAAGATAGGGAGGAAATGTAAAAAGGCAGCAAATCAAGAGGATGGATATAAAGAGGAGGAAAAATGAAAAGAATGTCTGGAGATTTTGAAAGATAGGGAAAGGAAATGGAAAAAGAGGTAGAGAAGAAAAGGACGGATAGAACAAGGAGAAATAAGGGAAACGAATTGTGGATATTTGAAAGACAGGAAAAGGAAATGGAAAAAATAGGTGGAGAAGGGAAAGAAAGGACAGAACGAGGAGGAAGAAGAGAAAGGATGTTTAGAGATTTGAAAGATAGGGAGAAGAAATGGGGAAAAAGAGGTGGAGGAGGAAAAGGGTGACTAGAGATGTGAAAGATAGGGAGGAAAAGGAAAAGTAGGTCGAGAAGGAAGAGGACGAGTAAAAAGAGGAAACGAAAGGAAAAAGGATGTCAGAAGATGTGAAAGATAAGGAAGGATAAGGAAAAAAGGATGTGGAGGAGAAAGAAGAATGATAAAAGAGAAAGAAAAGAAGGAAAATGATGTCTGGAGATATGAGAAAGAGGAAATGGAAAAAAGAGATGGGATAAAAAGAGGACAGATAGAAAGAGGAGGAAAAGAAGGAAAGGGATATTCTGGAGACGTTAAAGATAAAAGAAAAAAAAAGTAAGAGGTGAGGAGGATAAGAAATGGAAGAAGAGGAGGATAAGGAGAATGAAGAAGAGAAAGAGGAGGGTGTTGAAAAGGAAGAGGAAAATGGAAGAAAAGATATGGATGAAAAAATGAATGTGATGAACAGGAAAACAAAGATAAATATAATGCAGAATGAAAAACAAAAAAATAACAGGAAGGAAAAGCAACAAAACAAGAAAAACACCAAATGAATATAGAAAAAGAAAATTAAAACACATTCAAACAGAAAAAGACAAAGTGAAACAAAGGAATTATAAAGACATGAAAAATAAAATTGAAAAAAAAAAAAATTAAATGAAAAGCTTATAATAACACGCCGCTCATTTTCATTGCGAGGAAAAGAGTTTGAGAAGAAAACAGCTTTACAAACGGAATAATATTTTACTTAGCATTAACATAAAATAATACAATGGTTAATTCATGTGATAAATAATTTAGTACTTCCACAGATTAAGTGACGTGTTTTATTCACATATTTTATCAAATTATCTGATAAAAATATTGATTTGTTCTTATTTACTCTTTTCTTAATTGTCAATGTAAATATGGCAATTATAATTTACCAGTTTTCTACATTTCATCATTTTTTATTTTTATTTTTTTTCAGCTCATGGAAAACAAACACGAGCAACACACACACACACACACACACACACACACACACACACACAGACTCTCTAAAACGCATTCAGATAGGAGAAACAGACCTGGAGAGAGTGGAGGAGGAGGAGGAGGAGGAGGAGGAGGAGGAGGAGGAGGAGAAAGAGGAGGAGGAAGAGGAGGAGGACAATAGCCAACTCTAAACCTTCATTAAGTTCCCTGTGCACAGCAAACCCTCATATCTGTCTTTGATACATGTGCTCTTTCTCTCTCTCTCTCTCTCTCTCTCTCTCTCTCTCTCTCTCTCTCTCTCTCTCTCTCTCTCTCTTTCAGTTGATCAATTGAGCCTTAAGGATCTCTCTTTAACCTATTTTTGCAACTTCCATCTATCCTCCTCCTCCTCCTCCTCCTCCTCCTCCTCCTCCTCCTCCTCCTCCTCCTCCTCCTCCTCCTCCTCTTTCTCCTCCTCCTCTTTCTCCTCCTCTTCCTCCTCCTCCTCCTCCTCCTGACCTGCCATCACTCACTCCTCTCCATCAGCCGCTTCTCCATCTTACGAAAACTTTACTCAGTTATGGAGAGAGAGAGAGAGAGAGAGAGAGAGAGAGAGAGAGAGAGAGAGAGAGAGAGAGAGAGAGAGAGAGAGAGAGAGAGAGAGAGAGAGAGAGAGAGAGAGAGAGAGAGAGAGAGAGAGAGAGAGAGAGAGAGAGAGAGAGAGAGAGAGAGAGAGAGAGAGAGAGAGAGAGAGAGAGAGAGAGAGAGAGAGAGAGAGAGAGAGAGAGAGAGAGAGAGAGAGAGAGAGAGAGAGAGAGAGAGAGAGAGAGAGAGAGAGAGAGAGAGAGAGAGAGAGAGAGAGAGAGAGAGAGAGAGAGAGAGAGAGAGAGTTATATGATATGGGATATAGTAGATAGGACAGAAAGGAAAGGAAGAAAAGAAGAGATGAGGAGGTAGAGGAAGAGGAGGAGGAGGAGGAGGAGGAGGAGGAGGAGGAGGAGGAGGAGGAGGAGGAGGAGGACGTTAGAGGATATGCAGTGGTTGTGTAAAAAATTATTTAAGGGCAGAGAGAGAGAGAGAGAGAGAGAGAGAGAGAGAATGTGCATATATCTTTACCTTTATGTATGAAGGTTACCGTCAATCTCTCTCTCTCTCTCTCTCTCTCTCTCTCTCTCTCTCTCTCTCTCTCTCTCTCAAAAGTAACAAAACACAGACCTTCCAAAATCTAGTCATAAAGTTGGATCACGACCTGGTATGCAAACTCACTACCTCTCTCTCTCTCTCTCTCTCTCTCTCTCTCTCTCTCTCTCTCTCTACACACACACATATCCCATTTCCCTTCCCTTCCTCCCCTCAATAATTCTTCCTCTTCTTTTGTTTTGTTTT
>NC_059276.1:2448910-2461410 GCF_017591435.1 Portunus trituberculatus
GTACCTTGACATCAGTGACGCTTCTTATACAACTCCACCGAAAAGTGACTGCATTACGCTATTCCTCCGCCTCCTCTTTTGCCCAGGAAAGAAAAACATTACACATTACTTTATTCACTACCACCACCTGCTGACCTAACGTAACATATCGTAAGCATCAAAAACGTTATTGCAGTATTAGTACATGCTTACATCTTTATATTTTAGCTTCACCGATTTCCTTTCTCCTTTTCAGTGTTTTCTCTCCTCCTCTTCTTAATCCTCTGCCTCGTCCTCTTTATCTTAGCTTTCCATCATACTCGGTTTACATTTTTTTCTGCAAGAGGGACAGTGACCACGGGCATCAAACAAGCGAAATAAAAGGCAGAAAGGTCAAAAGGATCATCCAAAGCCGGAAGATAAGTTACCTGTCAACGAAACAAGACAGCACCTGTACCTGACATCCCCACACCTTCCAACCTTCACACCTGCACCGTTTCACCTCACCTGCACCTGTACCCAACGTGACCAGGAACACACAGGAAGCATCTCAGACTTCTATCTTCCTTTAGCTGATTTGGTTTGGAGCGTAAGTCAGCGGCAAGGTCAGACGAAAGAGGATCTCACTCTCTCACCCTTCGCTTACTCACTCACTCACCCGCTCACTCGCGCATCACTGAGGTAAAACACAGGATTGTTGCCAGAACTGAAAGCTGCTGTAACGGACGAGAGCGTGGGAGCAACAACATTCCACTAAAAATACGTTATCCTTTTATTGTCACGTTTGTGTTTTCTTAACGTTCACAACACGGGAAGGTATAGTCACCGCGGAAGAAACAAAAGAGACAGGATAAGTTGAGTTTGAATATTATAACGGCTTGTGTGGACAGAAAAATGCGTAGAGAGAATAAGTCAAGTAAATTTCAGGTTGTGTTGGAGTAAACTTATACACTGCATCGATGCAAAGAAAAATGGAATAGTTAAATGTGTCTCTTTTCAGCTAAAGATTGTGAAAATGCCCGAAATACGTATCGTAATAGTTTCCATACACAGAAAAGCGCATAGGTATAATGAGCAAATATTGTCAAAATGTTCATAATAGTTTGCATAAGAAAAAAAAATATACGTAAATTTTGCCTTTTCTAAATCAAGAAAAATGAAACAATCTAGAAAGGGTGCAAGAAAACTGTAATAATTTGTACAAACGTAAAAATAAAAAGAATAAATATTTGTTTCACCTTTCTAACCAAAAGAACAATACGAAACCTACTAAATACGTAATAAAATTTAAATCTCAGGTCATTTTGAATTTTGCATTGAACAAAATGTCTGGTCTAACAAAACAAAAATACGTGAATTTAAATTATTGAAGGTTTAGCGGGGAAAAAAAAGTATGTGGCAGTGAGTAGGCAGAAGGTGAGCCTGTCAGCGCCCGCGTGACCTCTCCGGCTTATGGGTGAAAATAGAAAGCTTTATAAATAACTCAGTGATGTCATTGCAGGGGCGCATTGTGCAGTAAAAATATTCGAATACATAAATAAACAGGTAAGTAAATGAAAAAAAGTCCAATGAGAGAGAGAGAGAGAGAGAGAGAGAGAGAGAGAGAGAGAGAGAGAGAGAGAGAGAGAGAGAGAGAGAGAGAGAGAGAGAGAGAGAGAGAGAGAGAGAGTGAGATAATGTATCCTTTCACTGTCCAATGCATGTAGTTTCAAAAATATGAAAATTGAAAACAGTTTATATCAGAAGAAGAAGAAGAAGAAGAAGAAGAAGAAGAAGAAGAAGAAGAAGAAGAAGAAGAAGAAGAAGAAGAAGAAGAAGAAGAAGAAGAAGAAGAAGAAGAAGAAGAAGAAGAAGAAGAAGAAGAAGAAGAAGAAAAAAGAGAGAGAGAGAGAGAGAGAGAGAGAGAGAGAGAGAGAGAGAGAGAGAGAGAGAGAGAGAGAGAGAGAGAGAGAGAGAGAGAGAGAGAGAGAGAGAGAGAGAGAGAGAGAGACAGACAGACAGACAGACAGACAGAGAGAGAGAGAGAGAGAGAGAGAGAGAGAGAGAGAGAGAGAGAGAGAGAGAGAGAGAGAGAGAGAGAGAGAGAGAGAGAGAGAGAGAGAGAGAGAGAGAGAGAGAGAGAGAGAGAGAGAGAGAGAGAGAGAGAGAGAGAGAGAGAGAGAGAGAGAGAGAACCTTTAAACAACAACGCAGCATTACATTCGCCAACTCTGCAGGAAATAACGCAACACTTTACCAGTTTCTTTATTCATGCGTGTACAGTTACTATGATGAAACCCAAGAATGACCAAGAAGAAATAAAACACGTAGAATGAAGGACGAAATGAAGAGACAAGTAAGAAAATGAGAATGTAATGAAGTCCTCTAGATAGGGCAGGAACAACACAGTAAGGTTTGTTGGCTTATATTCCAGAGCGTGTATATACAGTGGTGGCTCGGTCTTGACTGCCTCGAAAACGTATCCACTCCACCTTAACAGTGCGTAATAACCCTGCGGCACCTAGTAACAACCATGTAACTGGTGCTCGCAAATACCCCACAATAAGTATCATTCAACTGTATAACATCCCTTCACCTTAGTTAAAGTTATCCATAGTTACATCAAAACCCTAATTAACAATTTTATTAAGTATACCCATATCTATTAGGCTTAACAGAAATTCTCGACGAGCGTCGTAACAGCGGTCTTGGTAACTGGTCCTCCTGGGCAAGCCTTGGTGGCTCATGTTGGCGACTGGATTGTGAAGACTGTTCGGTAGCCGATGGAGAGTTATCCACAGCGGGCTCAGTAACACCCCGGGTTGTTTCTTTATCTGAATCTCCGGGTTCCCTTGATTCTCCAGTTCGTTGTCGGACAGAAGTCTCAGATGGAGTCTGTTCAGGCAGCGACGAAGTGTGTTCTGTCGGAGATAAAGAAGTGTCCGTGTCTGAAGGAGTCTGTGGCGGCAACCAATTCCTTACGACGGCCGATCCTTCGGAAGTTCTACGTCGAATATGGTCAGTGTGTCTTCGGAATTCTCTCCCATCGTCCAGTCTCACATTACACGAGCAACCAGCACATCCCACCACTACTGCGGGCATCCATTTCGCTCCTCCTGTTGTCTTTGGCATCGCAAACACATAGACCAGATCACCCTCAACAAACGACTTCGAGCAGGCGTGCCGATCGTATTGTTCCTTTTGTCTCCACTGGTAACGCTCCACCCTCTCTCTCCGGTAGTCCTTCCTCAGATGATCCAACGGCGTTGTCATTGGGCGACCAAACATCAATTCTGCCGGGCTTACCCCGGTCACGCTGTGAGGGCTAGACCTGTAATTGAAGAGGAAGCGTGAGACTCTTGTATCCAGACTGCCCCCTTCTTGCTTCCTCAAGCCCTGTTTGAAGGTTTGTACAGCCCGCTCCACCAGACCGTTACTTTTCGGAGACCACGGAGGGGATGTGATGTGCTTGATGCCATTAGCGTTGCAGAAACCTTGGAACTCGGGGCAAACAAAGCAACTTGCGTTATCACTAACTACTGTATCGGGGATACCAAAACTAGAGAATGATTTTCTAAGCTTCTCAATCGTTATGTTTGCAGAAGAGGAAGAGGTTTTGTGTACCTCCAGCCACTTACTGTGCGCATCCACTAAAAGCAGCCACAACTGTCCTTCCACAGGCCCACAGTAGTCTAAATGCAGGCGACTCCAAGGACGTTGGGGCCAACCCCAAGGCCGAAGGTCACTAGGTGGATCCTTTGGTCTCTGCTCCTGGCAAACTCTGCAGTTCCCGACCATACTCTCCACGGCATGATCCAGCCCCGGCCACCAAAAATAAGCCCTGGCTCTGCTTTTCATCTTCGATGCTCCAAAATGTCCTTCATGTAGCTCCTTTAAGACGTCATCTCTGCCCTGCGGAGGAATTACTATCCTGCTTCCCCAAAACAAACATCCATCTTGCACACTTAACTCACACTCCCTGTTCTTGTAGGTAGCGATGTCAGGTGGATAGCCAGAAAGATCCCGAGGCCAACCGTCACGCACAAACCTCAGCACAGAAGACAGCACAGGATCTCGATGAGTCCACTCCCGGACCTGAACTTGAGAAACAGGTCCCGAAGCCATCAGTTCCATCATGTGCAGCATCTCAGCAGGAATTGGCACCGTTCGGGGCATAGCTGCAAGTGGTAAACGACTCAGTGCATCACAATGGCTATGTAATCTGGCGGGAGAGTACAACAGTTTGTATTTGTAAGCAGCCATCAACAGAGCCCAACGAAGCACTCTAGGAGAGGCCACCGACGGAATAAGTTTCTCTTCACCAAAAAGTCCAAGCAAGGGCTTGTGGTCAGTTTTAATAGTGAATGGTCGGCCATACAGATAGTAATGGAACTTCTTAACTCCAGTAACAATACTCAGGCCTTCCCGGTCTGTCTGGGAATAGCGCCGTTCCGCTTCGTGTAGAGTCCGGGAATAAAATGCAACAGGTCGTTCTAGTCCTTTCTCGTCAACCTGGGAAAGAACACAGCCAACACCATAAGGGCTGGCATCACAGGCTAGTACAGTATCCAATTTGACATTAAAATGTGCCAGACAAGGAGGAGACAGTATTACTTCCTTTGCCTTTAAGAAAGCCTCCTCCTGCTCTTTACCCCAGACCCAAGGCTGTCTATCCCGAAGGAGAAGGTACAAAGGTGAGAGAATGGTTGCAATATTATCCAAAAACTTACTGTAATAGTTTAAAAGGCCCAGCCAAGCCCTCAGGGACTTCTTATCCTCAGGTGGCGGAGCATCCAATATCGCCTTGGTCTTCTCATCAGTTGGTTCTATACCACGCTCACTTATGTTGTGTCCCAAATAAGTAACTTGAGACAGTCGAAGTTGGCATTTCTTCTTATTTAGGCGCAGACCAGCATGGCACATCCGTCGAAGAACCTCTTTCAGTAAAGTATCGTGCTCTTCTTGATTTTTACCTCCCACCACCACGTCATCCAGGAACACTGTTACCTGAGGCAATCCAGCAAGCAAGGTTGACAATATTTTTTGGAAGATAGCTACTGCAGAATGGATACCAAAAGCTAATCTTTTATACCTTTTCAGACCTCTGGGAGTATTAACAACGACATACTTCTGGGATTCTTTGTCTAATTCTATCTGGTTGTAAGCATGGCTCATGTCTAATTTACTAAAGACACAACATCCCGAGAGTGAAGCGAATAATTCTTCCACTCGAGGAAGCGGATACTGTTCCAACGCAGCAGCCTTGTTTACGGTCAGTTTGAAATCACCACATAATCGCACGTCCCCTGAGGGCTTAGGGACAACAACAAGAGGGGCTGCCCACTCACTAAACTTCACAGATTCTATAACACCCTCGTTTTCCAACCGAGTTAGTTCCTTGTCCACTTTGTCTTGGAGTGAGAGCGGTATCGGACGAGCCTTGAAGAAGCGTGGCCTTACATCCTTGTCGATGAATAAATGGGCCTTCCCACCAATGAAGCATCCAAGTTCTTCATTAAACACATTACTGTAGTCCTCGCCTTTCTCAGTAATTTGTAGAGTTTCACCACACAACAAGGCGGTCCAATTCATCTTGGTTTCCTTCAGCCAATTTCGACCAATTAAGCCTTTTCCATGGCCTCTAACGATAACTAGCGGTAATTTCCTAGTCACCTTACCCTGGCAAGCGACGTCCACATCAGCCACTCCGAGTACCTTGATCTTCTCTCCTGTGTAGGTTCGAAACACACGATCCGAAACTCCAAGAGGAAAATGCTGGCCACAAAGTTCACGGAAGAGTGTTTCGCCCATAACAGAACATGAAGCTCCAGTGTCAACCTCCATGTGAGTGTCCCGTCCCTGAAGCTTCACGGCCAATAGTAGAGGTGGGTGAAACTCCGACCCAGCACCAGCCTGAGTGACGTTAAACAAGCTGTACACCTCATCTGTTTCACCATCAGTTCCAGCGTCATGGGAAGGCTCGGCCACCGCGGTTGTTCCAGAACCCTCTACAACAGACACTGTACCGGCCTTATGTGCCGCTCTAGTATGACCCACTTTGTTACATTCGAAGCACCGCCGAAGTTTAAATGGACAATTTACGTTGCTGTGTCTGTCACTTAGGCATCTGAAGCACTTCGAGAACTGTTTCGGCCGGTCACTGTAATGTTTCACTCTATTCCTCGGTCGAGGCGTTTCGCTTTGCCCCACCCAGCTCACCGCTGGTGGCTGCTCAGTAGTCAGAAGTGGCGCACTAAACTGCTTCAGTTCATGAGTATTACACGCAGCAGTTTCCAAGGCCACCGCAAGATTCACTGCCTTGTCGAGAGTCAAGTCTGCCTCAGCCAGTAATCTGCTCTGAATGGCTTCATCATCCACACCACACACGAGACGGTCACGAATCATTTCGTTTAACATGGCACCGTACTGACAGTTGCCAGATAACATTCGAAGCCTTGCAACATAATCCCTCACTGACTCCGTCCCAGATTTTCTACAACTGTTGAACCGGAAACGCGCCACAATACTAGAAGGCTTCGGGTCGTAGTGGTTCTGAAGCGTCTCTAACAACTCTTGCAGCACTATGTCCTTAGGCTTACGAGGACTACACAGAGAACGTAAAGTGCCGTACGTAGCCTCCCCGACAGAAGACAAGAACACAGCTCTCTGAACGTCGGCGTCCTCGATCTTGTTAGCCAGAAAGTACTGCTCCAGCCGCTCACAATACTCGCCCCACGCCGCCCTGTTGGCTTCGGAGAACTCGCCCAGGTGCCCAAAGTGCGGCATCGCAAAATAGGGATCGGAAAATCCTCGTCGCCAGTGTAATAAAGTCCTCTAGATAGGGCAGGAACAACACAGTAAGGTTTGTTGGCTTATATTCCAGAGCGTGTATATACAGTGGTGGCTCGGTCTTGACTGCCTCGAAAACGTATCCACTCCACCTTAACAGTGCGTAATAACCCTGCGGCACCTAGTAACAACCATGTAACTGGTGCTCGCAAATACCCCACAATAAGTATCATTCAACTGTATAACATAACATACAGAACTAGTGGGAAAAAAGGAAACATTTATAAACCAACATACATTATTCACCAAATGTCTAAAAAAATGGTACGCAAATTACAACCCACTATATTAACACTCTAACACAAGTACACCACCGCATTATACAGTAGCTTGAGGCATTAAACATTATACAGAGCCTTGCCTACATCAGAGCAACAAGTGGGTGGAAATGTTGAGCCTCGTGATGTTAAGCCACATTAATGAATCGACAGCACTCAGTCAAATTTTGCCAGTCACATCAACGCCAATTCCTGTGTTTTTGGCTTTCAATGCATGTTCTAGTGAGAGAGAGAGAGAGAGAGAGAGAGAGAGAGAGAGAGAGAGAGAGAGAGAGAGAGAGAGAGAGAGAGAGAGAGAGAGAGAGAAGGAGAGGGAGGGGCAGGGAGTGCGGGAGAGTGGGACAAAGGCACAAAGAGATAGACTAGCCAGATAGACAGGTAAAAAGAGACAGATAGACACAGACTGGCTAACGTTAAAAGATACACAAACAGACAAAAAATGGCTGCTAATCCCATACAGACAGAGAGACAGTAAGACCTAACACCTAATAGACAGGCAGACACATAGACAATAAACATAAAAAAACATACAGACAGAAACACAACCAGAGAATAAAGGCTACAAACCAAGCAGAAACAGACAAACAGACAAACACACTGGCAGACAAACAGAGCAAACAGACAGGCATATAGAAATAGACAAGCATAGACACACAAACACAGACAGGGAGACAAAGACACCACCACCACACACACACACACACACACACACACACACACACACACACACACACACACACACACACAGTGAAATGAAAGATGACAAATCCACACCTTACTAGAGTGACATGGAAAGGTGTACCACTCAGCTCCTGCCAATCTATTAACGCTTCAGACTCATGACCCCTTTGAAGTCAGGAAACGAGGGAAAATACATTGAAAGCTGGAAAATCACACTGACGTTATACTAAAGGCATTAAAGACACGTAAATACGGAGGTGGTAGTGAGTGGAGGGTTGGTTTCCGATTCTTTGCTCTCATAAGCCTCCTAAAGTCCCTCCAGCTAGTTTTCCCGCTGGAGGAAGATTGACTGGCTTAAGTTAATTCTGGTGTGTTCCACGTGTGTATAATATGATAATAAACTATTAGTATTTTTCCACTACTATTTCTCCTCCTCTTCCTACTACAACTACTATTACTACTTCTATTGCTACTACTATTACTACTACTACTACTACAATTACTGCTATAACTACTGCAACTCTACTACTACTACTACTACTACTACTACTACTACTATTACTACTACTTTTTATGCATGAGAGCACTAACATAAAACGACAAAAGAATGCAACTACTTCTTCTAACATAATAATAATAAAAAGAAGAAGAGAAAGAAAAAAAAAAAAAAGAAAAAGAAAAAAAAGTGGAAAGTTGATTTGAAAGAAAAATTTGAGACGAAAATACAGTCAGATTTGATATTATATTATGACAAAAATAATAAAAGTCACAATAATACTATCATGTGTATGTGTATATGTACCTACGTGTATATGTGTCTGTCTGCCTGTCTGTATCCCTTTCAAACAGTCCAGATTACAGTAGTATCTCATTTCTTTACTTTTCAACCTTTTTCCACAGTTCCTATTCGGCCATAAATAAGGCAGACATAAAGAGACGCTCCCTCGTTGCCTCCCTTCAAGAAAACGTTTCCTTGACCTACGTGGAAGGTGGCAAGGGAAAGATGGGAGGGAAAAACGTTGCTCAGAATTAAAAAGTCTGTGTGTGTGTGTGTGTGTGTGTGTGTGTGTGTGTGTGTGTGTGTGTGTGTGTGTGTGTGTGTGTGTGTGTGTGTGTGTGTGTGTGTGTGTGTGTGTGTGTGTGTTTAAAAAAAATGTTCTTTTCTCCTTGTGTTATTTTGAAAGATACAAGTAAAAATAGCGTGAAAATAAGGAGTAAAGAGAGAGAGAGAGAGAGAGAGAGAGAGAGAGAGAGAGAGAGAGAGAGAGAGAGATCGTTACCAAAACAAATCTATCTTTACCGACTGGAAATGAAAACAAAAAGTGATAACATATTGCCTCGTCCTTCTCCTCCTCCTCCTCCTCCTCCTCCTCCTCCTCCTCCTCCTCCTCCTCCTTCCTCCTCCTTCTCCTCTTCCTATTCGTCCTTCTTCTCTTCCTCCATTCCGACTTCACAACTTCTCCAGCTCCTCTTTTTCATATATTTTTCATCTTCTCCCTCCTCTTCCCGCACCACCTCCTCCTCCTCTTCCTCCTCCTATTCCTCTTCCTCTTCACTACTTCTCCTTAGTTTGAAGTACTTTCCTTCCTTTACTCCTCCTCCTCCTCCTCCTCCTCCTCCTCCTCCTCCTCCTCCTCCTCCTCCTTCTTCTTCTCTATCAACACTTCCACCCTCCTCTGCATCTTTTCCTCCCCCTCCTCTTCCGCTCCATCTCCAATTCACTCCTCCTCCTCCTCCTCCTCCTCCTCCTCCTCCTCCTCCTCCTCCTCCTCCTCCTCCTCCTCCTCCTCCTCTTCCTCCTCCTCCTCCTTGTCTCCTCCATTTAGCGTAGGAAGAGACACAGAACATCTCGCGGCTACTCTACTCCTTGAGAGGGAGAGAGAGAGAGAGAGAGAGAGAGAGAGAGAGAGAGAGAGAGAGAGAGAGAGAGAGAGAGAGAGAGAGAGA
Source organism: Portunus trituberculatus (assembly GCF_017591435.1). Taxonomy (NCBI): domain Eukaryota; kingdom Metazoa; phylum Arthropoda; class Malacostraca; order Decapoda; family Portunidae; genus Portunus; species Portunus trituberculatus. The sequence continues at coordinate 2,458,623 of NC_059276.1, forward strand.
GAGAGAGAGAGAGAGAGAGAGAGAGAGAGAGAGAGAGAGAGAGAGAGAGAATTGAAACGATGATGAAAGGGAAGGAAAAAAAGAAGTTAATGATTAGAAGAGAAGAGAAAGAGAGAAACAGAGAAAAATAGAAAAGAAAGCAAGATAAAACGAAATAAGACAAATAGTTTAGAGAGAAAAATACAACTTTAAAGAAACTAAACACAGAAACACACACACACACACACACACACACACACACACACACACACACACACACACACACACACTTTAAGCCACACGCAAGATGGCTTACCAAGATGGCGGTGGATTGGTGGCGCTAAGGTGTAAGAGGAAGGTACAAAAAAAAAGGAAAAATAATAAGAAAAAAAATATCTTGGTAGTTTAATTATCCAAGTTAATTTGCATAATAAAATATAGGTTTTATTGAATATAATTATCGAGATTTAATAGTATCTGCAACGAGAGAGAGAGAGAGAGAGAGAGAGAGAGAGAGAGAGAGAGAGAGAGAGAGAGAGAGTGTGAGTTACATGAGAAAGAAAAATACGAGAGGAGAAAGGAAAGGGAAGAGGAAGAGAGAAAGATTGAAGGAGGGAGGAGGGAGGGTAGGAGAGAAGGAGAGTGGGGAGAAGGAGGGAAGGAAACTCCAGAAAGCGATCAGGCTGCAGAGAAGATGGAAGGGAGGGAGGGAGGAGGGAGTGGAGGAGGGAAGAGGAGGAAAGAGGAAAATGAGGAAAAGGGAAATGCAGACATATTTTCTTTTTAAGTCTTCCTTTCTCAAAATTGCTCGTGTGTGTGTGTGTGTGTGTGTGTGTGTGTGTGTGTGTGTGTGTGTGTGTGTGTGTGTGTCTCTCTCTCTCTCTCTCTCTCTCTCTCTCTCTCTCTCTCTCTCTCTCTCTCTCTTTAAAACACACACACACACACACACACACACACACACACACACACACACACACACACACACACACACACACACACACACACACACACACACACACACACACACACACACACACACACACACACACACACACACACACACACACATACACACACACACACGTTGCTACCGCCTACAGTCAATCCTTTCCCCTCCTCCTCCTCCTCCTCCTCCTCCTCCTCCTCCTCCTCCTTCACTCACGCCCTGTCAGCCACTGCCCTGTGTCGTAAATCACTCTATGAAGTGAATTCTGTCAGGCGTCTCCTCTCGTGCCTGCTAGAGGAGGAGGAGGAGGAGGAGGAGGAGGAGGAGGAGGAGGAGGAGGAGGAGGAGGAGGAGGAGGAGGAGGAGGAGGAGCAGCAGGGGAGGAGGTCAGAAAGAATAAGAAAAGAATAACAGGTTAAAAAGAAAAAGAAAAAAGAGGTTGAAGAGGAGGAAGAAGAGAAAAAGGAGGAGAAGGAGGAAGAGGGGGAGAAGAAGGGGAAGGAGGAGGAGGAAGAAGAGGAGGAGGAGGAAGAGGAGTTGAAATGGTTGAATATTTGCAATTATGACACCTCAACTAACTATTTATACAGTACCATGTCTGTCTTTCTGTTTGTCTGTCTCTTTGTCTGTCTGTCTGTCTGGCTGTCTGTCTGTTTGTCTGGCTAGCTGGTTGGCTGTCTGTCTGTCTGTCTGGCTATCTGTCTGTCTGGTTGTCTATTTGTCTGTCCGTCTGGCTGTCTGTCTGGCTGTCTGTCTGTCTGTCTGGCTGTCTGCCTGTCTGTCTGTCTGTCTGTCTATCTGGCTGGTTGGCTGTTTGTCTGGCTGGCTGACTGTCTGTCTGTCTATCTGGCTGGTTGGTTGTCTATCTGGCTGTCTGTCTGTCTGTCTGGCTGTCTGCCTGTCTGTCTGTCTGTCTGTCTGTCTATCTGGCTGGTTGGCTGTCTGTCTGGCTGGCTGACTGTCTGTCTGTCTATCTGGCTGGTTGGTTGTCTATCTGGCTGTCTGTCTGGCTGTCTGTCTGTCTGTCTGTCTGTCTGTCTGTCTGGCTGTTTGGCTGTCTGGCTGTTTGGCTGTCTGGCTGTCTGTCTATCTGGCTGGTTGGCTGTCTATCTGGCTGGTTGGCTGTCTATCTGGCTGTCTGTCTGGCTGTCTGGCAGTCTGTCTGTCTGTCTGTCTGTCTGTCTGTCTGGCTGTTTGGCTGTATGTCTGTCTGGCTGTCTGTGGCTGTCTGTCTGTCTGTCTGTCTGTCTATCTGGCTGTCTGTCTGTCTGGCTGGCTGACTGTCTGTCTGTCTATCTGGCTGGTTGGTTGTTTGGCTGTCTGGTTGTCTGTCTGTCTGTCTGTATGTATGTTTGGCTGGCTGTCTGGCTGTCTGGCTGTCTGTCTGTCTGTCTGTCTGGCTGTTTGGCTGTCTGCCTGTTTGGCTGCCTGGCTGTCTGGCTGGCTGTCTGTCTGTCTGTCTGTCTGTCTGTCTGGCTGTCTGTCTGTCTGTCTGGCTGTCTGGCTGGCTGTCTGTCTGTCTGGCTGTCTGGCTGTCTGTCTGTCTGTCTGTCTGTCTGTCTGGCTGTCTGTCTGCTGGCTGTCTGTCTGGCTTATTTAACTAACACACTTATTGAATTAACTCATTGATTGACTAAACAATTGACTTTCTAAATAACTACCACACTGAATTAATGACTGACTGACTGACTGACTGACTGACTGACTGACTGATTGACCGACTGACTGACTGACTGACTGACTGACTGACTGGATGAATGGCTGACTGACTGACTGATTTACTGACTGACTGACTAATTGACTGAAAAATGTATGAATGATCTACTAATTGACTGACTAACTGACTGACTGACTGATTGACTG
>NC_059276.1:2466410-2471410 GCF_017591435.1 Portunus trituberculatus
AAAACATTTCAGGGGTATTCCACAGCCACCGACTGAGTACTTAGGGGCTGGAGGCTGCCTGGCTGCTTGAGGGAACTCTGGCTCTGACGCTGCTGCTGCTACTACTACTACTGATGCTGCTGCTAATGTTACAATTGATGCTGCTACTACTACAATTGCTGTTGCTGCTACTATGGCTATTATTACACTACTATAACTGATGCTGCTGCTGCTACTGCTACTATAACTACTGCTTTTCCTATTACTTCTATTACTGCTACTAATACTATTACTACTATTACTACCGCTACTACTACTATTACTACTACTACTACTACTACTACTACTACTACTACTACTACTGCTGCTGCTGCTGCTGCTGCTGCTACTACTACTGCTATTACTCCTACTACAACTACTACTATTGCTTCTGTTTTTATTGCTATTGATGCTACAACTATTACTTCTACTGCTACTAATACTACTACTACTCCTATTCCTACTCCTACTACTGCTGCTGCTACTACCACTACCACTACTACTACTACTACTACTGCTACTACTACCACTACTATTATCATTCCTCCTCTTCTTCCTTCTCCTCCAATTCTTTTTTATCCTCCTCCTACTACAACCATCACAAAATGAGACAATTGTATCCCTCACTCCTTCTTTCCTCCTTTCTTCCTTCCCTCCCTCCCTTCCCTCCCTTCCTTCCCTCTCTCACTTCCCTCCTTCCCTCCATTCCCTCCTTCCCTCCCACCCTTTCCTCCTTCCTTCCCTCCACAACTTCATTATCTTAGCAATCTTTCTAAGAAAAGTACAAGACTAGACTACATTTTCTTTTAAGACTGTTTTAATGTTCCGTTTTCTATACAACTGAGGAGGAGGAGGAGGAGGAGGAGGAGGAGGAGGAGGAGGAGGAGGAGGAGGAGGAGGAGGAGGAGGTTCGTTATCATTGTCTTCATTTTGCATTAGTTTAGATTTTAATTTAGTTTATGGTCACTGAATCTCCGTTTTCTGTTTTCTGTTTCTCGTTTTCTTTATTGTTATTCTCTACGGAATTCATTGTCATTCTTTTGTTTATTTTTTGCTTCCTTCTTATAACATTTCATTTATTTATTCATTTATTCATCTTCATGTTTATTCTTATTTTATTTTCGTTTATTTTGTTGTTTTCTTATTGTTATATATATTCTCTCTCTCTCTCTCTCTCTCTCTCTCTCTCTCTCTCTCTCTCTCTCTCTCTCTCTCTCTCTCTCTCTCTCTCTTCTTCTTCTTCTTCTTCTTCTTCCTCATGATTATCTCTTTCACTATTCTTATTATCTCCTTTCCGCTCCTCCTTCTCTGCCTCTTATCCTCTTCCTCTCCTTCTCCTCTTTATTCTGTGTGTCCCTAATCCTCTTCTCTATCTTTACAATTCTCTTTCTCTCCTCATTTGCTTCCCTTCCTATTTTTATTCTTCTATTCTTGTGATTCTTTTTTACGAAACCTCTCTCTCTCTCTCTCTCTCTCTCTCTCTCTCTCTCTCTCTCTCTCTCTCTCTCTCTCTCCTTATCTTCTCTTTTCATATTAGTTTTCTCAGTCTCCTCCTCCTCCTCCTCCTCCTCCTCCTCCTCCTCCTCCTCCTCCTCCTTCCCTTGTCCTCTGCTCCTCTCTCTCCTTTGTTGTCCTTCCCTCAATCCTGCATCTCCCGCGGGGCATGTCCTCCTCTTCCTCCTCCTCCTCTTTCTCCTCCTCTTCTCCTTCGTCTTCCTCCTCCTCGTCCTCCTCCTCTTTCAACTCCTCCTCTTCCTCCTTTATTCTTTTTATACATACACCACCATTCTCTTCTTATCTCTCTTTCCATTTCTTCTTCTTTCTTGTATCATTTTCTCTTATTCATTCCTTCCCTTTTTATTCTCCTTCTTCCTCTTCCACTTTCGTCCTCTTTGCGTTTCTCTTTCTTTTTTCTTACAATTTTACTTTTCCTATGGCTATTTCTCTTTCTCTCTCTCTCTATCTCTCTCTCTCTCTCTCTCTCTCTCTCTCTCTCTCTCTCTCTCTCTCTCTCTCTCTCTCTCTCTCTCTCTCTCTCTCTCTCTCTCTCTCTCTATCTATCTATCTATCTATCTATCTCTCTATTAACGGTTTCTGTTCAATATTTTTATAACCTCTCTCTCTCTCTCTCTCTCTCTCTCTCTCTCTCTCTCTCTCTCTCTCTCTCTTTAAAACCTCTTATATTATCATTTTCCTTCCTTTTTATAACGTTTTACATCATCATTTTCCTCTCTCTCTCTCTCTCTCTCTCTCTCTCTCTCTCTCTCTCTCTCTCTCTCTCTCTCATCGGAGCGTGTTTCCCAGCTGTTAAAAGACACAATTTCTCTTTTAAAACGGTGACTTTACATGGTTCTGAAGAAGTAATGCACTCTCTCTCTCTCTCTCTCTCTCTCTCTCTCTCTCTCTCTCTCTCTCTCTCTCTCTCTCTCTCTCTCTCTCTCTCTCTCCCTATCACTATCTTATCTAGCTCTTTACTCTCCTTGTCCTTGTTTTTCCCTTTACCATAACTAGAGGGGAAAAATATTGGGGAAAAAAAGCGACATTTTGTAAAAAAAAAAAAGTGTGAATTTTAAAACGTGCACATTCTTTCATATTTTCCCCTGTTATTTTTCCCCATCTTAATTTTTTTTATTTTTTGTGATGGTCAATTTGTATTTTTTACAGTGTTTGTTTTAGAATGAAGGATGAGGAGGAGGAGGAGGAGGAGGAGGAGGAGGAGGAGGAGGAGGAGGAGGAGGAGGAGGAGGAGGAGGAGGAGGAGGAGGAGGAGGAGGGAGGATGGAATACAAAGCAATAAAATGAATACAAAGGAAAGCCAAACAGCAGCAGACCTATTTGTCTTTTTAATACTGCTTGGTAACTACTTCTAACTATCAATAGGGAAGAGAAACAGGACAGTACAGAAGAAGGCTCCTCCCCACCCACCACTCCCTCCATCCTTCCTGGCATAGAAAATGGTTGAGAAAATGCCATGCAGTATGGAAAAACTGACATGGAATTTTGAAAAGGAAGAAAGGATGAAATGCGATTCAACTATTCACCCAAGGACAAACTCTACATGTCTATCTGAGAGGAAGAAGACAAAACAATAACAACATCATGGAGGAGGAGGAGGAGGAGGAGGAGAAAGACGAAGAAGAAGGAAGAGGGAGGATGGAGGAGGAGGATTGAGTTTGTTAAGATGTAAAAGAGAAAGCAAATGATAAAAAATGTGCTAGAGAGAGAGAGAGAGAGAGAGAGAGAGAGAGAGAGAGAGAGAGAGAGAGAGAGAGAGAGAGAGAGAGAGAATGTAATAATGCCGGCAAATGACAAAAAAATCAGAAGAAAGCCCATGAGATGAAGAAAGAGGATGAAGGGATGAGAAGAGGATAAAAGAAAAAGAAAAAAATGAGAAAGAGGAAGAGGAAGAGGAAGAGGAAAAGGAAGAGGAGGAGGAAGTCACACAAGTATAATGACGAGAAGACAAAGAGAGAAGGGGAGAAGAAAACGAATGAAGAGAAACTTGAGAGGAAGAGCAAATAAACGAGAGAGAGAGAGAGAGAGAGAGAGAGAGAGAGAGAGAGAGAGAGAGAGAGAGAGAGAGAGAGAGAGAGAGAGAGAGAGAGAGAGAGAGAGAGAGAGAGAGAGAGAGAGAAAGATGGTATATAAAAGCGTTTCCAAGACTCAATATGCACCAGCCCTTCTCTCTCTCTCTCTCTCTCTCTCTCTCTCTCTCTCTCTCTCTCTCTCTCTCTCTCTCTCTCTCTCTCTCTCTCTCTTCGTCTGGAGTTATATAATTGTTAAAGACTCTTCCTTTCTCGCCCTTGTGTAATCTGGTGAAGACGAGCAAAAAGAAGGAGGAGGAGGAGGAGGAGGAGGAGGAGGAGGAGGAGGAGGAGGAGGAGGAGGAGGAGGAGGAGGAGGAGGAGGAGGAGGAGGAAAAGAAAAAGAATAAACAGAGTAGAAAGGAAGAGATGAGAGGAGTGAAAAGGTACTTGGAAGAATTTAGAGGTAGGAAAGAGGTGAGGAAAGAGGGGAGGAAAGAGGAGAGAGAAGAAGGGAGAGAAGAAGGGAGAGAAGAGGGGAGAGAAGAGGGTGTACGAGAAACAGATGAAGTGGAAGAGGAAAAGAGATGAAAGACAGTTAGAGTAAGTCTTGTGTGGATGAAAGAGGGAAGAGGAGGAGGAGAAGATAAAGAAGGAATGGCGAGAAAGAGAGAGAAGGAATAACAGGAGTGTGGAGGAATGAAAGAGGAGAGGAAAGGAGAAAGTGATATCAAAAGAGAGAAGGGGAAAAAAGCAAATGAAAGAAGAGGAGTAAAATAGACAGAGATAAAGGGGATGAGAGAAGAAGAGAAGGAGAGGGATGAAGAAGACTGGAGTGAGATGAAAGGGATGAAGGAAGTGCCTGCTCTCTGGAAGAAGGAAAAAGGACTGGAAAAAAGGAAGGACTGGAGAAAAGTAGAAGGCTGGAGTGGTAGAGAGGAGTGGGATGAAAGGAGCTCGAAGGATGAAAGGCAAGATCGGAGCTGAGATCGATCTGGAAACATTTTACTGCCTCTATTTAGGTTGGCCAACAATAAAAATGTTCTCAACTCAACCATGAAAAGTAACAAGAATCAGAGTTGTAAGTTTTAAGTGAGTATTTCTATAGTCCTTGTTCTCATATCGTAGGAAAATTTTCACTAGGATGATGAAAAAATAATTATCACTTCTATATTTATAATTACTAAAAATTTTCTCAACTGGCCCATGAAAAGTAACAAGAATCATAGTTGTCAGTTTTAAGAGTGTATTCTCACAGTCCTTGTTTTCGTCATATACAAGCAAAATTCTTACTAAGAGATGGAAAAATTATCACCTCTATTTTTACAATGACTAAAAATGTTCTCAACTGGCCCATGAAAAGTAACAATATTCAGAGTTGTAAGTTTGAAGTGTCTATTCTAAAGGGCTTTATTCTCTCACCACTATTGTTTTTGTAAAGCTCACGGAGATGACTGG
>NC_059276.1:2481410-2483910 GCF_017591435.1 Portunus trituberculatus
GAGCTTTATCTCTTCATATCTTTCTTTCTTTCAGTTAACAGCGGTCTAAAAATAACCTCTAGTATCAAACGAAACTATCTAAAAATATCCACTAATATACTCGTACACAATTTATTCGTTGTCTCCACATATTTCATCTTCATAAGATGAAGAAATGAAACAAATATTCCACTAAACAGTAAAAATATGTCAAAAATTATTGAATAACACAATTTCCCGAGTTTTCCTTCACATCTCAACTCTCCTCTCCATTTCGACACTAGATGGCGAACTCAAAACAAAACAAAAGAAACACGAGGTATATTCACAAGTCGCCCATTAACGTACCAGCTTCACTTTATCCCATTTTCTCCAGCGATACTCTGCTCTTCAGTCTCTCCCTCACGTAATTAATGTAGATACTGGATCTTTTCATGGCCTTTTTGTTGTTCCATGGTCTGAGTCCCCTTCTCGGTAAAACGTTATACAAGCAACTTATTACGACCCGTTTGTCTGTTTGAGCTGTTTACCTTCCTTTGTGTTCCTTTGTGTAATATGTTTGTTTCTTCAGAGCTAAGTCCTTTGTCTCTTTACATCAAACAACGACAATAAGAGATGATTATAGGGAAACGTGATACTCTTTATGGAGACGTTTGGTAGTGTAGTCTTTCCCTTCTTTATCAAGGCTGGCATATCAAACTCCTTTATCTCTCACCTAAACTACACGAAACAATTATAATCAATGAAAATAATAAATGCAAATGATATTCTTTATTAAAAGGTCCGGTAATGCATTTTTTCCTTTATTAAAATTGGCAAATCAAGATCCTTTACTTCCCACCAAAACTACAGTAAGCAAAAATAATAAGTGGGTCGAAATAAAAAAAAAATCATATATCATTTATGGAAACGCTCGATAATACATTTTTCCTTTTTTTTATTAAGGCTGATATACCTAACACCTTTACCTCCCAGCCTTTCATTCCCAACTGACACATTGTTCCTTCCTATGACTCATTAAAGAGGGAGGTTTCAAGACATTTATCCCATTCTTTTGGCTAACTCTCTCGGACCTGCTCGGGGACTGACATCTAAGTAGACCTTTTTTGTTTAATCGTTTTTCTTTTTCCTTGGTCAGACTTCTCCTCACACAAAAAAATGAAAAACAGCTCCAGCTCACTTAATTTTTTCTACAGGCGCCACTTAACCCCTTGAGTACCATGATGCATTTTCATTTTTATTCTGCTTAATATTCGGTGATTTTAAACAGCTTCAATAACTTATGTGGGGGATTGGAATAGTGAAGATTGTGGCCATTAATCTTCTGACCTTCATAAACCCTTCCTAATGTCAATAAAATGGTCTACTCGTACACAAATCTCAAGGTAAAAATGTGTCCCAGTATTGAAGAGGTTACGATTCTACTGTCTATACACTGAAAATTCTAATCTATTTATTAATTTTTCTTCCTTGTAAGTGTTTATAAACAGTTTGTGCACTACTTTTGATGGTGTGACTTGTTATATATGAGAGTGAAAGTTCGATTAACTACATCAGTGATAATAAATAAAGAAGATAATAAATACAATATCATTAATTAAAACCACGGTAATGTATTTCATTCACTAAGGCACATCTCCCTCATATCGAAACTAAACTAGACTGGTGACTTAATAGTAATAATATGACAGATAAATAGATGACTGGTGAATGCACGAACTATCCCTTACCATAATGCACCTTGTCTATCGAGGCAGGGAAGCAGAGAAACGGGACACGGTACATTAATTCCTCTATTTACAATTTAGATAGGCCACATTAACCAGAAAATAAATAAATGAATAAATAACAAATCACATACCACCCCATATGAAAAACCTACATAATGAATTACTAAACTATGCTAAACTAAAATATAAATCATGAATAAATGAATATATGAAAAAATAATGAGTATGCAAATTATCTATTTTCCAAACCCTCGATAAGGCGTTCTATTTACTCACTTATCACTAAGCAAACGAAATTAAAAAGACAAAAAATAAAGAGAAATAAAAGAGAAATAACAACAACAAATACACAAACGAACAAAACAAAACAGAGAAAAACAAAAACACAAAACCAAACACACAAAAATCTCAAAAAACAACAACAAAAGTAATACAACATGCAACCACCAAACTCAACAATAGAAAACAAAGAAAAACAACGACAAACGCAAGCTAAGAATTCAGAACACCCTTGATAACCCAGTTTGTTTACCCCAGCAGGCAAGCGAGGCGGAGGGAAGCGAAACACGGCGCGGGGGTGAGTCAGGCAGGGCGTCACGATGCATCAGCGAGTACAGGTGTTCAGCGGCGCATAGCTCACCTGTGTAATTAGCCTGACCCGATAGCACGGCGTCAGGTAAAGGCATATTAATCCTTCACCGGGAGAGAGGCCATGTCGAGACTTATCGCATGTGTTGGTGGAGGAAGAGGAAGAGGAAGAGGAAAGAGGAGAGATCAGAGGAGTGGATGGA
>NC_059276.1:2498910-2501410 GCF_017591435.1 Portunus trituberculatus
AAGAAAAGAACGAAGAATCTAAGAATTAAACAAAGTAGAAAAATACATACATAAGGAAAAAATAAAATAATAATAATAATAATAATAATTAACAATAAGACGAAAGTAATAATGATAAAAAAAACACCACACAAAAAAATAAATCTCACATAACTTAACAAAGAAAGCAAGCAAAAACGTAAATAAATAAGGTCACTCTCTCTAACATAACACATTTTCTTGGTAATTTGAGCAAACACAAATAAAAGTCAAGATTAAAAAACATAATCTTAAATAACTCATGTTCTGTTATGAACCTCAACAAAAAAAAACAAGCAGAAACAAAGGAATATAGACCAATGACACCAGTAACAACACATATTCTATTAAAGTCGAACCAAAACAATGCAAGACAAACAACACAACAATAGAAGTCAAAATTGAGAAACAAATAACCTTCAATAACTCACGTTCTGCGGTAAACCTCAAAAATATTATAAGCAAAATAGAAAATCACACAACAATGACACTGCAAACAACACACATGAAAGTCGAAACAAAAACAATGGATCACAAAATTAATAATCCACTAATGAAAGTCAAAATTAAAGAACAAACTCAAGTTCCATAAATCTCAATAAAAAAATAATAAAGATAAATACAACAAAGACACCGCTAACAACACACATTCTATAAAAATCGACACAAAAACAATGCAGCACAAATAACACATAAATAAGTCAAAATTAAAAGCAAATAACCTTAAATAACTCAAATTCTTTAAGTTTCATCAAAAAATAGGAAAAATAAATAAACACAAGAATGATATCGCTAAAAACGCACTTCCTGTATAATTCGAGATAAAAACAGTGCAACTCAAACAACACATAATAGAAGTCAAAATTAAAGAAACGATAACCTTAAATCGCTCTGCTATAAACCTCAAGAAAAATAAGTATAAAAAAAAGGAAAATAAAAGAAACGCTAACAACACTGATTTTATCGCTTCGAAATCACACAAAAAAAACATAAATAAAAAGTTAAAATTGAAATAAAAAAAAACTTAAATAATTCACCTCAACAAAATTAAGTAAAAACGAAAAATAAAACGATTTCACACACATTCTATAAAAAGTCGAAACAAAACCAGTGAATCACAAAGAACACAAAATGAAAAGTTAAAATTAAATATAAAAAAAAAACTTAAATTAATCACCTGAACAAAATTAAGCGAAAATAAAAAAGTACAACAATAACACTGCTGGCAACACACATTCTATAAAAATTAGAAACAAAACCACTGAATCACAAAAAAAAAAAAACACACACGAATAGAGGCAGAATTACGATACAAATAATCTTAAATGACTCACGCTCTCATATAAACATTGACAAAAATAAGAAAAACAAAAAAAAAATACAACAATGACACAGCTAGCAACACACATTCTATAAAACTCAAAACAAACACAACGCAACACAAATAACACACAAATAAAGGTAAAAATTAAAAACAATCTTAAATAACACGAGTTCTATAAATCTCAACAAAAATAAGTAAAAGAAAGAAAAAATACAACAAAGACATAGTTAACAAATAATATTAAAAAAACGTAGAAATAAAATCAATAAATCATTAAAAGCACAAATAAAAGTAAAAAAAAAAAAAAAAAAACTTCAATAACACGCTCTCCTATAAACACCAACAAAATAAGGAAAAACAAAAGAAAAGAATAAAAACAATAACACTGCTAGCAACACACATTCTATAAAACCCAAAACAAACACAACGCAACACAAACAACACACAAAGAAAGGTAAAAATTATAAACAATCTTAAATAAATCACGCTCTCCTATAAACATGAAAAACAAGCAAAAAACAAAAAAATACAACAATGACAGCTAGCAACACACATTCTATAAAACTCAAAACAAACACAATGCAACACAAACACACAAATAAAGGTAAAATTAAAACAATCTTAAATACTTTATAAATCTCAATAAAAATCAATGAAATACAAAAAATACATGACACTCTATAAAATCCAAACACAAACAATGCAACACAAACAACACACACTCCATAATAAACCTCAACTAGCAAAAAAAAAAAAACACCGAAAGAGAGAAAAAGCAAATTAAAGCAATATTCTCCAGTACAAGTTGCGTGTTCTACTTCCAATTCATTTCTGGACAAGCAAACAAGGTTAATAGAAAACCTGATGTATTATTATGAATATTTATACACCCCTGCCTACTGCCACTGGACTCCAATTAATAAAGTGACGAGCATACATACATATACATTCGCATACATTATTTTAAAAGACCAGCCCAGAAAAATATAATGTGGTGACTCGTGGAAAGGTGTTTATTTCATTCTATTATCATTTTTATTTATTTTTCTCTATTTTGTTTATTTCTTTGTGAATTGGGTTAGTTAGTTAGTTAGCTATCGACTGGTTGGTTACGTATCTCTCTCTCTCTCTCTCTCTCTCTCTCTCTCTCTCTCTCTC
>NC_059276.1:2506410-2516410 GCF_017591435.1 Portunus trituberculatus
CTATTTTTTTTTTACTTTTTTACATTTTTTTACCCTATTTTTACTTTTTTTCACTATATTTACTTTTTTACCCAATTTTCTACTTTTTTTACCCTATTTCTACTTTTCTATCCTATTTTAACTTTTATTACCATATTTTTCCTTTCTACCCTATCTTTACTTTCCATTTCCCACAAGCATTTTTTTCCTACCTATTTTACTGTTTGCTGTCTTCACTTTTATATTCTGTTTTGAGGTTTTAGTTATGGATTTACTTGCCTATCTTGATCTTATCACCTGTACTATCAAGATCACGTAGTCAAGATAAGATAAGGACAATCACAATAGGGTAATATGCTTTCGTTATCATCTCCTTTACGTTTTTCATGCGTTTATTTCTATTTTTTATCCTATCTTTATCCTATTCTTTCTTTATCATCCTATTTGTATCTATTTTTATTTTACACAGGCTTGTTTTTTTGTTTATTTCTATTTTTTGTGCATTTGTTTACTTTTTCTCCTATTCTTTTTTTTTCACCCTATTTGTATCTATCTTTATTTTACACAGGCTTGTTTTTTTTTTTTTTTTCTATTGTACTGTTTGCTATCTTTATTTTTTTGGGTTATCGATTTATTTGTGACTATCTTGATCTTATTACCTGTACTATCAAGATCACGTAGCCAAGATAAGATAATATTTTCTTTCTCAACGTCTTTATTATTTTTTTTTTGTGTTTATTTTCGTTTCTGCATTAATTTTCTTCCTAATTCTACTTTTTTTTTATTTTTTCTCAAGTATTTTTTAAGTTATTGTACCATTTGTTATTTTTATTTCTTCTTTTTCTCACGTTTTGCTTTTCTATTTTTTTCTTATTCATATTTTCTCTACCTTATTTTTTGCTTCCTATTTTCTTTTTCTCTTTTTCTTTTTCTTCAGGTTTTAGTTTTCGATTTATTTGCTTTACTTCGATTTTCTGTATTTCATCTCTTGTATTCTTCGTTTTCCTTCATATTCATCTTTAAAGTGTTCAATAATACAATCTCATCAATTAATTTCCTTTAGTTTCGAATTTCACCTCATTTGCATTTTATTTCTCTTATTTAACGTTTTATTTACTTATTCTCCTTTCATCGGTTTTTATTTCATTAATTCTTTTGTTTCTTTTCTATTTTTTTTTTTTTATCAAGTTAGGTGTTTTATATTCGAATCTCACTTTATCTATTATATTTATCGTTATTTTATCATTTTTCTATCTTTTATTTCATTTATCTAATCTTTTATCTTATTTTTCTAAAGATTTTAAGCCTCAAGATTCCAAATTAATTTCTTACTCTTATTTTTATTATCATTTTTTTTTCCGTCTATTCTTTATGGAGATTCTGAGCCATAAGATTCCATAGGCTTAGTTTCTTTAGGCCTGAATGCGCTTTTACTTTCCCCGGAGAGCAAGTGAAGCGGATAATCCTCTCCCATGCCCTGCGGAACACTGCGGAACACTTAAGAGGATCTCTGGGTGGAACTTTCTTTTTTAGGAACTATGGAGCTACTGCGATTTGAGTGTTTTTTTTTTTTTTTTTTTACTTTTTACTTTGATTTTAGATTTGCGTTTTTTTTTTTTATTATGTTTTTCTGTTTCATTTATTGATTTGTGTTTTTCATTTTCTATTTGAAGTCTAGTGATTTTTTTTTCCTTCTAAATTTTACTATTCATTTCTTGCGAGTGATTTTGGTGGGGGGGTTTTCGCCTTGTTCTATCTTCTCTATGTTCTTTTTTTTATCTTCTTTCCACTACTATATATTTTCTAACTGAGATTTAGTTTTTTTTCTTTCCTTTTATATTTTCCTTCTCATTTCTTATTTTGGTGTTTTCCTTGTCGTATCTTCCCATTATTATTTTTTTCCGTCTTTCCATTGTAATATAGTTTCCCCTCTTCAATTATTTTTTCATCACGTCTTCACATTCTTTCAGTGAGGAAGCAAAGGCAACGGTGATGGCGATAGTGAAGGCTGACCATCTCCACTATTACTTTAACTATCATTTAATAATAACTATTCACATCGTCACTGTATTTGCTCTAGAGAATATTGAGTTTCCTGCAGTCTTACATGTGTTCCGGTGTACTCACAAATTGCTTTACAAATTGGACAGCGACTAAGATTTGAAGTTGGGAAAATCTTTAGTGTTTCTCTCTATAAGAGGTAAATTAAATGGTTTTCTCTTTAAGCTTCCTTCCAGCGTGGATTATTTCACTTACCTTTGTTTATTTTTTGCCGTCGTTCAGGTTGATTGAAAAATAAATAAGAGTGATTGGACTGAAGAAGTGTTTGGTATACTCACTCTCTCCCGTCTCTCTCTCTCTCTCTCTCTCTCTCTCTCTCTCTCTCTCTCTCTCTCTATCTATCTATCTATCTATCTATCTATCTGTCTATCTATCTATTTGTTTTATATATTTGGAATGTATGTTATCAATGTGACGAGGCAGAGAGGAGAGACAGGTGAGAAACAGCAGTCACAGGAGAGAATTTCAAGCAAAGCAAAGCGACAGGCAGTGAAGTCATGGAACGTTTTCACGAGTTTCCACACAACACTGAAGCTTTCATCACAGTCTCCTCGGAGGGGTCATGGCCGCGGGGAATCAAATAACACCATTACGAAGAATTCTAATAGCGCACATAATGAGAGGAAAGTGAGGCCAAGACCCTTTTGCAATATTCAATTTTCAGAGCAGGTGTGAGGAAAGAGTTCCGCTTTAGAACGAGCACCACCACCAGGAGACTCACGTGGGCGGAACATGAAGAGAAAAACGAGAGGGTGGAAGAAAAAAAATATCGAACATGTTTTTGGATGTAAAAAAACAAAGGGATTTAGATATATAACGGTGGCTTTTGTGTCGACTTTACAACCGAGGGCACGAGGTTTGTGGTGAAATGGACACGGAAACAATGCAAGGAAGAAGCGGAAACCAACAAGTCAAAATAATGCAATGATACGAACCGACTCAGTAATCAGGTTAGTACTGAGTCACTGGGGAGATACCAGCAAACTTTCACCGAACCAGGAAATGTAATACTAAGGAAAAATGTACACAGTAAAAAGGTGAAAATATGTCAGAATTAGCACTGGGAAAAACACCGAACACACACACACACACACACACACACACACACACACACAAACACAAACACACACGAACCTACGTAATACTGAGAAAGAACACTGTAAACACAAAAAAAAGCATGTTCACACACACACACACACACACACACACACACACACACACACACACACACACACACAAACAGTAAACACAACACGAACATTCACTTGGGAGTAACTAAGAGATTTTCAGCAGTCTGGCAAAAGATACTGAGAAAAAAAAAACACTCTAAACACGATGAAAATTATCACACAACCTCAGGCCATCACTGCTCCACAAATGTCTGGTTATCCTGAGAATTCACCCAAAACACAAACATGACACAGCTTGACCTAACCTCGTGAGACCCAAAGTTCTTTTCTGTCAGTCCATTTCCTTTTTTTTTTTTTCTATTCTTTTTAAGCAGTTGGTTCAGAGCGGCTTTGTGTGTCTTTCGTGTCTTTCCGAGTCAATTTGCCTTTGTTGTGTGCAAGAGAAAGAGAGAAGAGAAGAAAAGCTACGTGGAAGAATGACAGCCAGACGAGGGAAAGAAGACAGGAAGGAGGTATGGAGGGGAAAGGTAGAGAAGAGAAGGAACAAATGGTAAAGGAAAATTGGCAAAATGTCGAGGAATGACGAAGAAGGAAGAAAAAAAGAAGAAAGGGAAAAGATACAAAAACCGCTAGAACAGATGGAGAGTAAAGGAAGAAATGAGATAAAAAAAAATAAAGAAAATTGAACTGTGAATGAAAATAGAGGGAAAGACAGAGGAACGAACGAAGATGAAGGAAAAAAGAAGAGTTGGAGAATAAAAGGCTAAAACAGGAAAGAAGAAAAAAAAGGAGACTAAGAGAAGAAAGAAGACAGGAAAATTACAACCATACAGTAAAGAAGAAAGAAGGAAAGGAAAGGAGAAAAGGAGATAGAGAAATAAAAAATAAAGAAGGAAACAGATGGGGGGAAGGAAAATTAAGCAGTAAAACAAAACGACAGATGAAATAAATAGATAAAGTAAAAAAAAAAGACGAAGACTTTGAAACCACAAAAAGACTAAAAGAAAAAATAAAGATGAACAAACCAGAGAGAGAGAGAGAGAGAGAGAGAGAGAGAGAGAGAGAGAGAGAGAGAGAGAGAGAGAGAGAGAGAGAGAGAGAGAGAGAGAGAGAGAGAGAGAGAGAGAGAGAGAAAGAGAGAGAGAGAGAGACAAAGAAAACATAAAAAAAGAGAAAATGACCACAAAGACGAAAAGAGAAAGCTTCATTTTGGCTTCCCAGCTTCGCGAGGTTCAGAGAGCAGGTTCAAAAACAGAGAAACACCCACTTCGGTTTAATGTCGGTGTTTAAGTGGGCAGTTAGTGGTGTACCCTCGTTTTATTACCCCTAAATGGCACATGCACCCCTCCCCCGCACCCCTCACGACCCCTAGAGGACCCCACATCCCCCTCCCTCCTTCCTTCAGTCTTACCAGAACGGAGGCTGACCATGAATCTTTTACAGTGGAAAGGGAAGAGGGGGGACGAAGAAAGAAATGTTAAGGGGAGGAAGATAATGGTGTTAATGTGTTTCCTTAATTCTAACTAACATATTATTGTCGTACAGTAAAGGAATTAAGTGAAAAAAAAAGAAAAAGGAGAAAGGAAGGTTAAAAGGAAGGAAATGAAAAGTAAACGGTTCTCTTAATCTTAACATGTTATTATTATTATCATTTTTCATTGTAGAAGAGAAGAATGAAAGAAGATGAAAAGGAAGAAGAACAAAAGAAGGGAAAGAATTAATAAATGGATTTTCTTATACTAAATTAACACATTATTATTATTATTATTATTATTATTATTATTATCATTATCAATCATCATAGAATTGACGATACAGAAAATTGATACAAATAACGTAGAATAAATCAATACAAATACAAACATTCAAAATTAGAACAAAATAAGAAAGATAAAGAAGAATAACGAACAAGGAGATTAAGATACGTAATAAACAGGAATGAGGCAGAAAATTAACAAATGAAATGATGAGGAACAGAAAGATAAAAAGGTAAAAAGGGGAAACCAAAGTCACCTGTAAAATTAATGACGAATAAGGGAATGGAATAAAAAGGAATAAAGAGAGGGAATAAAGAAGCACAAAACAAACAAATTAGGTAATAAAGTCAGTGATAAGGAAACAATTGAATAAACGCGCGTCCAAGTAAATATGATGATGAAGAAGGGAGAAGGGAAAAACTCGATAAAATGAGAAAATATCAAAATGAAACAAAGAAAGATAAGAAATAGAGAAGTGAACTGAAATAAAATTAGCAAAGATGTGAATATGACAAAAAAAAATCAATAGAAAAACGAGAAATTAGAAAACAAAAAGCAAAAACAGTAATAATCAAAATAAAAAAAAAATAGAAAAAGGACGAAAAAAGAAAAGTAAATAAAGCTAAACTGTGTCCATGAATAGAATAATGAAAGAAAGAAAAAACAGTGCGTGGGAGAAAATAAAAAAAAGACAAAATGAAAGAAGAGAAACAGAGAAAGGAAGAGAAAAAATGGATAAAACAAAAAAAAAATCCAAACAGAACAGAGAAAACCCGACAAAAAATAATAAAAGATAGAAAAACACAAAACAAAAAGAATATACGAAGAAGAAATAGCAAAAAAAATACAAAGAAAAAAACGAACGCAAAAACATTAAAAAAAAAACAAAATCGTGAAGAGAAACGGATAGACAGATAGACGAGAACACACACACACGCACACACACACACAAGCACACAAGCCAATGTGTATCAGAGTATTTATTTACACTCGTATTTACAAATGGGCAAATTAAAACTGGCCTCTCCCCTTTGCTCATAAATAAACCCATCGACCAGAACATGAATACAATTGGCTAATTATATAACACTGGACGTATGTTAGCCAGTGTGCTGCAGCGCTGGTGGTGGTGGTGGTGGTGGTAATGGTGGTGGTGGTGGTTTAATAGCAAGGCAGTTTATCACCTTTTTGCACAGTGGCATAGATATATCAGTGGTCTCTTGTGGTGTGGGTACATACATACATACATACATACATACATACATAATTTACATACATATACATGAAGTTAAAAGTTTGTGCTTTTGTTTCTCTATCACGTAATTGTCTGTTATTATCTCTATGTCTATCTATTCATCCATCTATCTACTTACTTATCCTATCTGTCTTACCTGTTCATTTTATCTATCTACCAATCTATCATCCCTTTGTCTACCAGTGTCATTTCCTTCATCTGTCTTTCAATCTATCTCTCTTACCTGTCAATGTATCTATTCATTACCCAATCAATCATCTATAATCCCTTTCTCTACTCTTTCTCTATTCCTGCCTATATTAATTTACTCATCTATCCAACTACTAATCTTTGCTTTATCCATCAATTTATCTATTAATTAAGAGTCAATTCCTCCGTCTCTCTGTCTATTCATGCATCACGTCTTTGTCTCCACCAGTCACTCCTCTCCCTGTCTACCTGGCGTCCCTACCAGCCCCTGTCCACGCTGCAGGTTCTCAGAATTACCTAAATTTGGTGAGGGTCGGACTGTCTCAAATGCTCCTGGTTTCCGTGCCTCAGAATCATGCCCTCGAGACCTAACCTCCTCCTCCTCCTCCTCCTCCTCCTCCTCCTTTTCCTCTTTCTCATCTTCGTCTTCCTTCTCTTCTTCTTCGTCCTCCATTTCTCTTCGTGTTCTTGTTGCCTTCTATTTGTCATCTCTTTCTCCTCCTCCTCCTCCTCCTCCTCCTCCTCCTCCTCCTCCTCCTCCTCCTCCTCTTTACTCATCTTCGCCTTCCTTCTCCTCTTCTTTGTCATCTATTTCTCTTCATAGTCATGTTGTTTTATTCGTCATCTCTTTCCTTCCTCCTCCTCCTCCTCCTCCTCCTCCTCCTCCTCCTCTTCCTCCTCCTCCTCCTCCTCTTGTTGCTTCTCTTGTTCTTCGTCTTCCTTCCCCTCCTCTTCGTCCAATTCTCACTGTTGTCATGTTACTTTCTATTCGCCATCCCTTCCTCCTCCTCCTCCTCCTCCTCCTCCTCCTCCTCCTCCTGTTGCTCCTCTTCTCTTCATCTTCCTTCTCCTCTTCTCCGTTCTCCATTTTTTTCTATTGTCATGTTACATTCTGTCCATCATCTCTTCCTATCCTCCTCCTCCTCCTTTTCATTCTCATCATCTTCCTTCTCTTCTTCTTCTTCTTCTTCTTCTTCTTCTTCTTCTTCTTGTCCTTACCTTTCTGATCTCACATATTACTTGCTATTTGTCATCTTTCTTCTTCTTCTTCTTCTTCTTCTTCTTCTTCTTCTTCTTTCTATATTTGTCTTCATTCTTTGTAATGTTGCTTATTATCTATCTCCTCTTCTTCCTCCTCCTTCTTCTCATCATCGTTCATTTTCCCATTTCTCATTCTTCTTCCTCTTATTCGTCCTCTTCTTTTTGTTCTCCTTCCCTTTCTTCTTCTCTTATTTCTCCTCCATATTCACTTTTTCATTTATATACACCACCCTCCTCCTCCTCCTCCTCCTCCTCCTCCTCCTCCTCCTCCTCCTCCTCCTCCTCCTCCTCCTCCTCTTTCTCCTTTAAAAACAACACGTCCAGCTCCTCCATCTCTTCTTCCTCTCCCTCATTCTCTTCCTCCTCTTCTTCCTCCTCTTCTTCCTCTTTCTCCTCCTCCTCCTCCTCCTCCTCCTCCTCCTATTACTCCTCCTTCTCATTCTTATGTTCTTCATTTATGTACATTACACATCTCCTATTTTTCCTCCTCCTCCTCCTCCTCCTCCTCCTCCTCCTCCTCCTCCTCCTCCTCCTCCTCTTCCCCCTCTAGAGAGAGAGAGAGAGAGAGAGAGAGAGAGAGAGAGAGAGAGAGAGAGAGAGAGAGAAGGGGAGGAAGGAAGGACGAAGGAAGGAGGAAGAGGAAATAAGTAAAAAAGTGAAACAAAAAGAAGAAAAAAGTAAAATAAAATGAAAATTGCCAACAAGAGAGAGAGAGAGAGAGAGAGAGAGAGAGAGAGAGAGAGAGAGAGAGAGAGAGAGAGAGAGAGACTATGCCTTAATATTATCAAACTTAGTGATTAATTGGCAGAGGAAAAAAAGAGAGAAAATGAAGGAAAAAAGGAAGAAAGGGAAGAAGGAAGGGAGTAAAGAGGAGACGAAGAGGATGAGAAGAATATTTCCCATCTCTCTCTCTCTCTCTCTCTCTCTCTCTCTCTCTCTCTCTCTCTCTCTCTCTCTCTCTCTTCCATTATGCCATTATCAGTTCGTTTTCATGATCACTTTCTTGTATAATTTGATGTGTCTCCTCCTCCTCCTCCTCCTCCTCCTCCTCCTCCTCCTCCTCCTCCTTGATCTTCCTCGACTTTCACTACACCAACGCCTATGTATGTCTCCTCCTACTCTTCCTCCACCTCCACCTCCATCTCCTCTCCTCCTCCTCCTCCTCCTCCTCCTCCTCCTCCTCCTCCTCTTTCCACTAGTCAGTTTAAGCATTACTTTGGAAACCTTCTTAAAATGACGTGAAGGAGAGGAGAGTGTTGACAGTCAAGAGGAAAGGAAGGAGTGAAGGAGGGAGGGAGGAGGAGGAGGAGGGAGGGAAGGAGAGAGGGAAAGATGGAGGAAAGAAGAGGTGACATGAGAGATAAGGAATGATGGAATGAATGGTAAAAACTGCAAAAAGGAAGGAATGAAGGAAGGAAGGAAAGGAAGATAAAAAAAATAAGTAGGAATGGAAGGCTGAGATGAAAGGAATAATAAAGAAATGTAAAGAGAGAAAGAAGGAAGGATGGAGGGAAGTAAAAAGTGACATATGGAAGGATGGAAAAGAAGAAATGATAAAGGAAGGAAGGAAGGAAGGAAGTTAGAGAACCATGGAGGGAGATATGTAGAGAGAGAGAGAGGAGAGAAATTGCATTAAGGAAAAGTTGGAGAGAGAGAGAGAGAGAGAGAGAGAGAGAGAGAGAGAGAGAGAGAGAGAGAGAGAGAGAGAGAGAGAGAGAGAGAGAGGGGGTTAGGATAGAAAAATAAATGAAAATAAGATAAAACAAAGGAAAAGTGAAAATAGGCCAAATTGAAAGGAAAGACATGGGAAAGAGACAAGGCGAGAAAATGAAAGAGAATAAGATAAGAGAAAAGAAAGAAAGAAAAGAATAAAGTAAATATACAAATGAGTAAATAAATATATATAACAAATAAGAAATGGAAAGGGAAAAGAGATAAAAGATAAAGCAGGAAACAAAACAAATGAGAAAAAGATTTGTTTGTCGAGCAAATGTATGTGGTTATTTAATCAATCTCTCTCTCTCTCTCTCTCTCTCTCTCTCTCTCTCTCTCTCTCTCTCTCTCTAACCTTTAATTCTCTCTCAAACACAAATATAAACAAAGAAAAAAGCAAACAGAATAAATGAACAAGAACGAATGAAACTCACACACACACACACACACACACACACACACACACACACACACACACACACACACACTCACACACAAAGAAGCAATTACATCAACATAACGAGTCGTGTGTGTGTGTGTGTGTGAGCGCACGTGTGCAAAACAGATGGACATCCAAACACTACACACACACACACACACACACACACACACACACACACACACACACACACACACAGAGAATGACACATGTACCTTGATAAATGTAGCGTGCATAAATTTGATCACACACACACACACACACACACACACACACACACACACACACACACACACACACACACACACACACACACACACACACACAGCCACTCACACAGCACTGTTAAATTCAATTCCAATGAAGGATTAGCACAGAGTTGAGTTAATCAAGCTTGACATTCGAATTACAGACCCAGAGCAGCTTGTTAAAGGCG
>NC_059276.1:2518910-2521410 GCF_017591435.1 Portunus trituberculatus
AGAAGAACGTGAGGAAAGTGCTTTAAAAATGTTACGTGGGTTTCGTTTACAAGGCGAAGGTAAATGAGATGGCGTTACTCATTACCCGCTTTCCCTTGATCACCTGGGCACGCGGTAGGGTAAAAAGGAGGCAAATGAACCAAGGGAACGTGTCAAAAACTCTGCCTTCATAACACTTCAGATGCTTCCGGGTTCACTAATTAATTTTTCACTCTTGTACTGAAGGTCACCAGTTTATCTATCTGCCTATATCTATCTATGTTTGCCTCTCTATCAATATCTCTTTCTAATCATTTGTCTGCCTATCTGTCTATTTATCTACCTATCTATTTTATCTATCTATGTATGTATCTATCTGTCTGTCTGTGTCAATTTAACTATCAATATTTCTATCTATTAATTTATCAGTATGTCTGTCTGTCTATCTTTCTTTCTCTTATCTATCTGTTTGCCTGTCAATCTTTTAAAATGTCTATATCTTTATCTACCTGCCATCCTGTCTATCTATGTCTACCCATCTATCTACCTGTCAATCTAATCATCAATATGTCTGTCTACTTATTTATCTAAGTCTGTCTGCCTGCTTATCTATCTGTCTATCTGTCTATCTATCTATCCGTCTGTCTGTCTGTCTGTTCCTATGAAGCCAAATTAATCTCAGATCATATTTCTGATTAATTTTTCATTTCCAGCTGACAAGTAAAGTGAAATTTAAAAAAAGGTATTATACAAAAACAGAGGAAGCAAAAATAATTCAAACTAAAAAAAAAATGTGTGAAAATAATGAAAAAGCAGGAGAAAAAGAACAAGATACCTCCATCACCACTCCCTCTCCCTCTCCCTCTCCCTCTCCCTCTCCCACTCTCTCTCTCGCGGCAGTATCTCACAGGTAATTAATTAGAGGCATTCCTAATTACCTTGTTGCCTTTACCTGGCGGAGAGCAGGCAAGCAATGACTAAGCAGCTACATTTACTAAACTGACTCAAATCAAACCAACGTACATAAGAAAATCAAAGCAGCACACCTTTACCTGTCTCTCCTGCCTCAGCCTCCATCACCTGGCGGGTAAACGGGTTATTAATTAGCCTCTCTCACCTGAAGAAGGCAAACATATACAGATAAACGTGTGAAAGATGCATCAAAGAGAGCAAGTAATAAATAAATACCAGAGAGAGAGAGAGAGAGAGAGAGAGAGAGAGAGAGAGAGAGAGAGAGAGAGAGAGAGAGAGAGAGAGAGAGAGAGCCCTCCTGCTGTGTGCCCTGTATCGCCCCCCGCGACAAGGGCCTGACTCACTCTTGTACCTGACTGAGACCTTAGACAACCTGATGATGGCACACAGCTGCAGCCACGTGCTGATTGTGGGGGATCTCAATCACCACCTGGAAAGAGACGCCTACGAGAATCTCCTGGAGGTGCAGGGTCTGACAGATCATGTCACCTTCCCCACACATGAACGAGGAGGGACATTAGACCCTGTCATCTCAGACTACCAGGAAGACAAGCTTCAGTGTCATCAGCTGGGGCTCGTGGGCAGCTCTGACCATCACGCTGTACTGACACAGCTGGAAGTGGGCGTGGCTCAGGACGAGGCCACCACCCGCACCATCTGGCTGTGGAACAAAGCAGACTGGGCTTCCTGCGCCGCGACCTGACCCACACCCCATGGGCCACTCTGCTACAGGGAGGAGCAGAGAGTGAAGCACTTGCACTCACCTCTCACCTTCTCGCCCTCCAGAGACGCCACGTCCCACACAGGGAATACACCACCAGATCGACGGATCAGCCATGGTTTGGCTACCGTTGCCGTGTTGCTGCCGAGGCAAAGTATGCTGCCTGGCTCCGCTACAAGAGGAACCCGACTCGGCGCAACAAGGACCTGCACAGGGCTGCATGCAGGAGGATGGTGGTAACCAGCAAGTGGGCCTTAAAAAAGTGGGAGGAAAGCCTGCGCCGGAAACTGTGTGGCACTGGCGTAGGAAACAAAACTTGGTGGTCTCTTGTTAAGGACAAACAAGGAACTGGCCACCAAGAATCCATCCCTCCCTCAGCAAGCAGGACGGTACTGTCGCCACCAGCAGTAAGGAGAGGGCACAGTTGCTGGCTTCCTTGTTTGCTGGAAAAATGAAGGTCGGGAATCCACAGCAGCCACCGCCTCAGCTGGTCCAGCAATGTGAGAAGACTGTCACCATGGTGGAGGTGACGCATCAGCAGGTGAAGCGATTATTGCGGGGCTGGACACACAGAAAGCCACCGGCCCTGATGACATCAGCCCGCACCTGCTGAAGCGATGCTCCCAGGAACTGGCTGCCCCTCTCACCCAAGTTCACAACTTGTGTACGGGAAAACGTCTGGCCTTCAGTGTGGAAGGAGGCTCGAGTAGTTCCTGCACACAAAAAGCTCCAGGACGGACCCAAAAAACTACAGACCCATATCCCTGTTGTCAGTGGTGGGTAAAGTGTTTGAGAGGGTCGTGGCAGAGGTGGTGTGTAGCCATCTCA
>NC_059276.1:2536410-2543910 GCF_017591435.1 Portunus trituberculatus
AGGTCAGAAGATTAATGGCCACTGTCTTCACTAGTTTAATCCACCACATAAATTTCTAAAGCTGTATAAATTCACCAGATGGTAACCAGAATGGATATGAAAACGTGTCCTGGTATTAAAGGGGTTAATTCATTGTTATCATCACTGCCACTTGTTTGCTTTATGAAGACAGACGTGTTTGAGTTTCGTTAAGGTTAGGTAGGGTAGGGTAAGGTAGGTCAAGTAAGTTAGGATTAGATTGGATTAAGTTAGGTTAGGTTAGGTTAGGTTAGGTTAGGTTAAGTTAGGTTTGAGTTTGGTTAGGTTGGGTTTGAGCAAGATTACGTTAGGTTGCGTTAGGTGAGGTTAGGTTAGGTTAGGTTTGAGTAAGATTACGTTAGGTTAGGTTAGGTTAGGTTAGGTTACATTAGCTTAGGTTATAATAGGTTACGTTAGGTTGGACTAGAGTAGATTAGGTTAACAAAACTCCACTCGCCACCACCACCAGCACCACCACCTGCCCATCACCCTCATTAAGCACCACATCTAATATTCCAATGGGCACACTAACGTACTACAATGTCGCCCCTCTCTACAACACAAACTCTCGCTATTACTCTCAATTTTCGTGTGTCCCTGGCGGTGTTATTAGCGCGTCTGCCAAGCCCTGACCTGTGCTGGGGGGCTGGGGGAACGGGAGGGTGTTATTGGCGCCCCCAGCACGTACATCAACTGGCAGTGAAAAAGTACAGTTGGTCGTGGTAATAATAATGAAAAATCGTGTTGTATTTTTTTTTTTTTCTTTTGGCGAATCGGGAACATCATGGATTTCATTTTCTTTTTTTTAAGTTATGAAAATACTGTTAAAATTTGAAGGTTGTTTTTTATTTTATTAGGGGGAAAAGTGAAGAGTTGTTTTTGTTTACTTTTTAGAGGAAAACACCAGATTTAAGTAAACATGTAGTGTTTCATTTTTTATTTTCTGAAATTACTAGAAGTGTTTTTAATGTCATGTTTCATCAAGTATGCACTCTCTCTCTCTCTCTCTCTCTCTCTCTCTCTCTCTCTCTCTCTCTCTCTCTCTCGAATAAACACGTGTACAATAAAATCTACTACTTTAATTACCTTTCATGTTAGTTAAGTTGCACAATCTCTCTCTCTCTCTCTCTCTCTCTCTCTCTCTCTCTCTCTCTCTCTCTCTCTCTCTCTCTCTCCAGTATCAGTGTTGTTTGGTGCAATGGGTTGTTACAGTGATTGGTGAGGGCGGTGATAACGAGCTATTAGTCACGAGAGAGGCCTCCATGACAGCAGTTAGGAGCAATGAACAGCCTCGTTAGGACCCCTGATGGCGCCTCCTCATAATAATAATACTAATAATGATAATACTTGTAATAATAATGATAAATCGGTGCGACTGTTAAATATGCAAATTATGACTGCGTATGTGTGTGTGGATGGATGGACGTGTAGCTCTCTCTCTCTCTCTCTCTCTCTCTCTCTCTCTCTCTCTCTCTCGTCAGCAATCACACTACTGATCTTTTAACGACTGGTACCTCTGCGATTGAGTGCGTGTTTAGTGTAATCATTTCTCTCTCTCTCTCTCTCTCTCTCTCTCTCTCTCTCTCTCTCTCTCTCTCTCTCTCTCTCTCTCTCTCTCTCTCTCTCTCTCTCTCTCTCTCTCTCTTACCTTATCTTCTCATCCCTGTCCCTCCATGTGATAATCCCTTATTACTCCTTCCTTTTCTCACCTCCTCCTCCTCCTCCTCCTCCTCCTCCTCCTCCTCCTCCTCGTCCTCCTCGTCCTCGTCCTCCTCCTCCTCCTCCTCCTCCCATCATTAAGACTAGGTACCCCAGAGAACCCCATGCTAATTAACCCAAGTGATTTACGTGTATTTTGTCACCTGAGAGAGAGAGAGAGAGAGAGAGAGAGAGAGAGAGAGAGAGAGAGAGAGAGAGAAAGGGAATGCTATGTTCAGTTTCATTTTCTGTGTTGTAATCTTGACAATGTTACCAGCAGAGAGTGAGGTGGTCGTGTCCTGCCTTGTTATGCCTTGTTCTGTGTGTGTGTGTGTGTGTGTGTGTGTGTGTGTGTGTGTGTGTGTGTGTGTGTGTGTGTGGCAGTGCGCTTATTTTAGTCTGTCCTTCAGTGAGAGAGAGAGAGAGAGAGAGAGAGAGAGAGAGAGAGAGAGAGAGAGAGAGAGAGAGAGAGAGAGAGAAACGAGCGAAGAGAGAGAGAGAGAGAGAGAGAGAGAGAGAGAGAGAGAGAGAGAGAGAGAGAGAGAGAGAGAGAGAGAGAGAGAGAGAGAGAGAGAGAGAGAGAGAGAGAGAGAGAGAGAGAGAGAGAGAGAGAGAGAGAGAGAGAGAGAGAGAGAGAGAGAGAGAGAGAGAGAGAGAGAGAGAGGGAGGTAGGTAGAGGGAGGGAGAAGAGAGGGAGAGAAGGATGGAGCAACCTAGGAAGGGAGGGAGGGAGGGAGGGAGGAGGGAGGAGGAGGAAGAAGAGGAGGGAAGGAGGGAGGGAGATAATGGGAGTAGGGAGGGAGGAAAATACCAGGAGGGGGAGAGAGAGATGGGAGAGGGGGAGGGAGATAGTTAACTCGTCATACCAATAATCAACACTATTTGAAAAGAAACCATGATGCCTTACTCTTAAACTCCTTTACCGCTACTAAACACAACTCACACCACGACAAAATCAACCCCAAAACCAAACACGCTATAAAAATCACAGAAAATTAATATAAGCAACATAGAGCGGTCATGTTCTCCTTGGTCTTCTTCTATCGCCTCATTCACACCTTCCAGCGAGACACAACTAACCTCACGTGCCGCAAACAGGCTCAGAACACAGCACTTACCGGCAGGCGAGGGCGGTGACCTGGTGTTCCTCGTATCCGCGCTTAAAATCACAATAAACTGATCACAGAGTAAAAACACGCTTTCCTCCACATGGCACCAGGGAAGGCAGCGTCCGCCAACACACACCTTACGCTCACCTAACAAATTACATAAAACTCTTAATAATCATTGTTTTGGTGGAGTTTCCAGCGTATAAACTCTTGCACATTTATTTTTTTTATTATTTTATCATTTTTTGTGTATGATAATGCCTGAATATGTTTTATTTTTGTTCAGAAACGTGGCAATTGTTTTTATTCAGCCAACCTGTGATTTATAGACATGAAAGAGACTTCCATCTTGAAAAATACGAGTCTTTAATGCATATTTCTCGAGATACACACTCTCTCTCTCTCTCTCTCTCTCTCTCTCTCTACGGTACGAAATTTCCAAAGGCTTTTATTTCCGCGTGTTTCCTGCGAGTGTTCGTACTGTGAGACAGCTGCGGCTAAAGGAAATCTCTCTCTAGTTCAATCCAGAGTACCAGTGAAGAGATAAACAGAAAGGAAGTGCATGTAGTGAGGGAAATGTGAAGTAATTGTAGATGTTGTTGTA
This sequence comes from Portunus trituberculatus, assembly GCF_017591435.1. Classification (NCBI taxonomy): domain Eukaryota; kingdom Metazoa; phylum Arthropoda; class Malacostraca; order Decapoda; family Portunidae; genus Portunus; species Portunus trituberculatus. The sequence goes on from NC_059276.1 coordinate 2,539,840, forward strand.
GGAGAGGTAGTAATAGTAGTTGTTGATTATATTGTTAGTCTTCTTGCTGTTGTTGTTGTTATTGCAGAAAATTTGACACTGATATTTCTTTATGCAGGTTTTATAATTGCGGTAATAGTAATAGTAGTAGTAGTAGTAGTAGCAATAGTGGTAGTAGTAGTAGTATTTATTTTTGTCATTCTTACTGTTTTTGCTCCAGCTGTTGTTACTACTTCTGCCGTTGTTGCTGCTGTTGTTGTTGCTGTTGCTGTGTTGCTGCTGTTATTATTGTTGTTGTTAATGTTGCTGCTGTTGTTGTTGCCGTTGCTGCTGTTATTGCTGCTGCTGCTGTTGTTATTGTTTCAGCAAATTTCAAGACAATAATACACACTAACGTTAAAGAAAACATAATTTATTCCATTAAACTCGGATATTTTTTTCATATACATTTACAACATGAACACCAACAAGATAGGAGAGAGAGAGAGAGAGAGAGAGAGAGAGAGAGAGAGAGAGAGAGAGAATATGGATTATGTCAAAAGTGCATCTAAACTTCTTACTCTCACTCAGTCTCCTTTGAAAGCTGACATATTACTTTTCTGTTCCCACTTTTCCCTCGCGTATGTTTCCCTTTTCTCTCTCATGCTTTCATTTCATTCACTTTCAATATTTTTTTTTCTTTCCTTCATTTTCTCAACGTTTTTACTCGTGTTTATGTGTATCATTGTTTCGTTCTCGTTTCCAGTATTGTTTCTATTTTCCTCCTCTTTTTCCTTTTTTTTTCCTTCCAAACGAACACTTTTTTCAACTTTTCAGAACATTTTTGAGGACTTTTTTTTAATGTTATGTAAAATGTATAGAAATTACAGCGCCAATGTTTTTTTTTTTTTTTTTTTTTTTTGTTTATCAGTTAGTTTTGTTTTTGTTTGGTTTTGTTTGGATATATTTCAGTTCCTGCATTTCTGGTTTTCTTTCTCACTTCCTTTTTTTTTCCCTCTCTCTCTGTCTTTTTTAATTTCTTTTCCTATTTCCAGCCTGTCACTCTTAGATTTTCAGTGCGTTGCTTCACACACACACACACACACACACACACACACACACACACACACACACACACACAGTGAATACAAAAAGAGAAGCACAAGTATACATATGAACAAATGCATGTATTAAGAGAGTGAATAATGCATAAAGAGACATGGAGACGTATGTATGTATGTATGTATGTATGTATGTACTGTATGTATGTATGTATGTATGTATGTATGGATAATATTTACACTAGTATCTACATATGCTTGTATACATATGTGTATGTATGTGCTTGTGTATGTATGTATATGTGTACTATATACGTGCATGTATGTGTATATGTATGTATTATGTATATGGATCACAAACAAACACACACACGTTGAGAGTTAACGATTCTACACACATGATATAGTGAATGTGTACAAATATATACGTACACACACACACACACACACACACACACACACACACACACACACACACACTATGTACGTGGGATGGAGAGCAGGAGAACACTGATCCATCATCTAGTCAGCAGGATCAGCAGAGTCAGCAGGGGAACGATGCTGGAAGTCAGGAGGCGGCAGCAGGTTCCAGTCAAGTGCAGGGAGGAGGAAGAGGAGGAAGAGGCGGAGGAAGAGGAAGCAGGTTGCGAGGAAGGCTTCTCACTGCTGCTGTCTGGGAGTGCGTCGTGTTGCATGGCGGCTGAGTTTTCTCCTGTGGGAATACAAGCAGGTTAGCGCTCTCCACCTCCCTCCCTTCCACTCCTCCCATCCTGCTTCTCCTCCAGATATTCTAAAACGCTTTGCTCTATCACTGTTATTTCAAAGGCCGCAGATACGATTGGGCGGGTTCTGTAGACTGTTTATCCTGTCTGTAATGTAGAAAATGTTTTAATCTCTCACTAGAAATGTAAAAAAACCTCAATAACCCGTCTCACAATATGACACGCTCTGCTCTCTCGCTGTTACTTTCAAAGGCCGCAGACATGATTGGCAGGGTTTTCCAGATTCCATCCTTTCTATAATAAAGAAAATGTGTTAATCTCTCACTAGAAATGTAAAAAACAACCTCAATAACCCTTTTCAGAATATGACACGCTTTGCTCCCTCGCCATTATTTTCAAGGATTGCAAAGATGTTCACCCGGCTTCTCGGAACTATGCATCCTATTTATGACATGGGAAATGTATTAATCTCTCACTAAAGCAGTAAAGACACCCTCAATTACACACTTTGCTCTCTCATTGTTGTTATCAAAGGCCGCAGACATGAATAGCCGCGTTACCCAGATCTTGTCTATATCGTAGAAAATGTTTTAATCTCTCACTAGACCAGTATAAATACGCACAAAAACCAGTTTCAAAATATAATCCTTTACAGAGTCTGCTGTCTTACCCTTACTTTTCAAATGTCAAAGATTATATCTAATACAGAAATAAGGTTAATAAAAAAAATGACACTTGAGCAGAAGTAGGTAACGATCTGAAAAACCCGCGTCACTTTAACCAGAGCCTGTTGAGGGAAGAAGAGGCGCGGAAGGTGTGATTGAGAATTAGTCCTGCATTTTCTCCTTCCTATGACTTAGATTATTTCCAGCGCGAGGTTTCAATACACTTCTCCAATTCGGGATCAGATCATCTTTTTCGCCTCCATCCTTTACAGACTGGGATCTCACTGGACCTTTCTTTTTATCTCCTTTTTATTGCCCACGACCAGCGACCCCATACAGAAATGATACACTGCCTAACGTGAGAATTCAACGTTAGATTAATGCATTTCCTGCTACTCAATTTTCTCTAACGTGGTAATCTCATGTCTCTTATTTGCTCCCAGTGGCTTTGTTTCAGAGAGAGAATCTGCTTAACGCCGACTTTGTAACGAGAGATTACAGTAACTGATATTACTGGAACGTGGGTTTACTTAACGTATTATTTCTACAACGTGGCTTTAATTAAACTAGTATTCCTGTAATTTTACTAAGCGCCTGACTTACAAAATTACTTTCCTCTTTGCTTCTAACGGAATCTCACTTAACAGGTTACTTCTGAAGTCAGACCTCACTTATTGCCTTACTTATACAGTGGTAATAATAGTGGGGATGATAATAATGATGATGATGATGATAATAGTGATAATGATGATGATGGTGATGATGATGATAATAGTGATAATGATGATGATGGTGATGATGAAGATGATAATAACAATAATAATAATAATAATAATAATAATAATAATAATAATAATAATAATAATAATAATAATAATAATGATTCCCTCTATTCTCATTAGCAATATCCTCCTCCTCCTCCTCCTCCTCCTCCTCCTCCTAATCTTTATCCTCATTCTCCGAAATCCTCCTCCTCATTCTCCTCCTCCTCCTTCTTCCTCTTTTATCCATTCTACTTTGCTTCACTCCTTAATTCTCTCTCTCTCTCTCTCTCTCTCTCTCTCTCTCTCTCTCTCTCTCTCTCTCTCTCTCTCTCTCTCTCTCTCTCTCTTTCAATCTCCATCTATGTGTGTATGTATGTATATGTATGTATGTATGTATGTATGTATGTATGTATGTATGTATGTATGTATGTATGTATGTATCTATCTATCTATCTATCTATCTATCTATCTATCTGTCTGTCTGTCTGTATGCACATCTATCCATCTACAGTATTAACTTTCCCTTTCACTAAATTGGATTAAGTTGGATGAAGAACACGCGAAGTAATATCGAATACAGACCGACAGACACACAGACACACAGACACACAGACAGGCAACCTATTAGCACGAACCAACAAACCATAAAGAAGAGAGAGAGAGAGAGAGAGAGAGAGAGAGAGAGAGAGAGAGAGAGAGAGAGAGAGAGAGCAAAAATGAAAACACACACACACACACACACACACACACACACACACACACACGGAAACTAGACAAACACACAATTAACGAGGAAAATTTAACACCACGAGGACATGAAAGCAGAATACATCACAAACTTCCTTCCGATATTCCCGCTTCCACCATCCTACACTTCCCAGACACACACGCACACACCAGC
>NC_059276.1:2548910-2551410 GCF_017591435.1 Portunus trituberculatus
TCTCTCTCTTCTATCTTCCCTCTCTATCTATTTTTTCTACTCCTGTCTTCCTACCCTCTCTCTTTTTCCTATTTCCATCCTCTATCCCTCTTCTATTCTTCTTTCTCTCCCTTTCTTTTCCTATTCTTTCCATTCCTTTTCTTTATCTTACCTGTTCTTCCATTCTTTCGTCTCCTATATACCTCTCTCTCTACTCCACTCTCTCCTCCTTTATCATCATTTTCCTCTCTTCCTCTCTTTTCTATCTTCCCTGTATTCTTCCATCCTCTTTCGTCTCTTTAATTTACACCCCTTTTCCACTTTCTCCTTCATTATCATCATTTTCCTCTCTTCCTCATCTCTTTCCTCTCTTCTCTGTCTCCTCTCTTATCCTCTCTCTTACCTCCCTCTACCTTATTATTCTCCTCTCTTTCCTCCATTCTTCCCTATCTCTTTCCCTCACCCCTCTCTCCCTCTTCCCTATCATTCATTTTTTTCTATCTAACCTCCCATCTTCCCTATCTCTTCCCCTCACCACTCCAGCCAATCGTCAGCTTACCTGCCAACACGTGCACCGTCACAGAATCTGCCGTGCTGTTTCCATACCAGCACGAATACACGCCGGAGTCTGAGGGCGCGGCATCTGCTACGTACAGGCGTGATCTGATGTATCCCGAAGCGGCGTCACCCTTCACACTGCAGAAGGAGAAGAAAGTGGAGAAGGAGAAGGAGGAGGAGGAGGAGGAGGAGAAGGAGGAGGAGAGAAAGAACAATGAGTATTAGTAATAGTCTGTGTACTACTTCTACTACTACTATTATTTCTACTACTACTATTACTACTACTACAATAATGATAATAATAATAATAATAATAATAATAATAATAATAATAATAATAACAACTCTCTTATCGTCTTCTTCTTCTCCTCCTCTTCATCCTGCTCTTCTTTCTCTCTTTATCACTTCTATTCTCCTTCCCTCCTTTATTCTTTTTTCTCTCTTCGTCTAATCTCTCCGTCTAATCTCTCTCTCTCTCTCTCTCTCTCTCTCTCTCTCTCTCTCTCTCTCTCTCTCTCTCTCTCTCTCGTTATCCTATCTCCTGTTCCAGTGCGCACTCTTCTTCCTCCACCTCCTCCCCTCCTCCTACTCCTCCTCCTCCGCCTCGTCCTCCTCCTCCTCCTTCTTCTCTTCCACCTGATCCCCTTCTAAGTAGCCTATTGGGAGATGAGGACTCCGATTGGTTGATGTTTCTCTTCCTCCATCATCTCCTCCTCCTCCTCCTCCTCCTCCTCCTCTTCCTCCTCCTCCTCCTCCTCCTAATTTCCTATTCTCGTTCATGTAGCAATTCTTCTTTTCCTTCTACCTCTTCATCGCATTGTCCTTCTCCTCTTTCTTCTCCTCCTCCTCCTCCTCCTCCTCTTCTTCCTCCTCCTCCTTCTTCTTTTTTTTTTTTTTTTATACTCATTCTCGTGATAAATTTTTCTCGCCTTCTTTCTCCATGTTTTATTTCGTCCTCCTCCTCCTCCTCCTCCTCCTCCTCCTCCTCCTCCTCCTCCTCCTCCTCCTCTTCCCCCTACTCCTCCTCCTCCTCCTCTTCAATGGAGCTGTCTTATAGTCTTCGTAATTCAATTGTCCCAGAATGAAATTGCAAACGATGAAGGAAAGGAATTTGAGTACCAATGATAAGAGGAGGAGGAGGTGGTGGTGGAGGAGGAGGAGAAGGAGAGAGAGGAGGAGGAGGAGGAGGAACAAAGAGGACAAGACCAAAAGCAAGAAGAACAAGACAGGAGGAGGAGGAGGAGGAGGAGGAAAAAAGAGGACAAGACCAAAAGCAAGAAGAACAAGACAGGAGGAGGAGGAGGAGGAGGAGGAGGAGGAGGAGGAGGAGGAGGAGAATGAAGAGGAACCAAAAAGTCACGAAGAACAAGACCGGGAAGAAGAACAAGAACAAGATGCGTTCGAGAAGTCTTCCTCCTCCTCCTCCTCCTCCTCCTCCTCCTCTTCCTCCTTTTCCTCCTCCAGCTGTCCATTTCTATTATCATCATATTTTCTTTCATATTATCTCTGGTTTTCTCTCTTATCGCCTCACGTCACTTACAGATCTCTCTCTCTCTCTCTCTCTCTCTCTCTCTCTCTCTCTCTCTCTCTGGTAAGCACGTAATTTTCACTTATTCATTGTACATTCGTGTTAAATTTTCACTTCTCCATGTTTTCCTCTTTTTTTTTCCTTCCTTTACATTTTTCTTTCTCCCTCTCCCTCTCTCTCCCTCTCTCTCTCTTTCTCTCTCACCTGATGCCGCCCCTGGAAGTGTTGAAGGTAAGGACAGTAGCGCCCCTTCTCCAGGTGATGGGTCCGTGGGGGAAGGGAACTCTCTCCACCACACACTTGAGCTCAATCATGCTACCGCTGTTGTAATGCTTCTCCTCCACTTTGGTGCCCCTCTCGTCCACCACCCGCGCCACTGGGACTGAGGTGAAGGTGGTAGGGGTGGAGTGAGGCTGTTGTGTGTGTATATGTGTG
>NC_059276.1:2561410-2563910 GCF_017591435.1 Portunus trituberculatus
ATTGTATTCCTCGTGTTTATCATCCAATATACACACACACGTCCATACAACCACCCCTAACTATACACCCATGGCAACGGTTTCAACAGAGGCAACGGTTTCAACAGAGCCAACGGTTTCAACAGAGCCAACGGTTTCAACAGAGGCAACGGTTTCAACAGAGCCAACGGTTTCAACAGAGCCAACGGTTTCAACAGAGGCAACGGTTTCAACAGAGCCAACGGTTTCAACAGAGGCAACGGTTTTAACAGAGGCAACGGTTTCAACAGAGGCAACGGTTTCAACAGAGGCAACGGTTTCAACAGAGGCAACGGTTTCAGTAGAGCAACGGTTTCAGTAGAGGCAACGGTTTCAATAGAACAATTACCACTAACTATACATCCAAGGCAACATTTTCAATAGAGACAATGTGTTCTTTACATTCCATATCATAAGAAGGTAATGAGCGCTTTTGTTGCTTATTTGAAGGTAGTTTAGTGTATAATTGGGCAGTTAATGTGCTTAGTGAGGCTAACTACTAGGGTGGAGCCTTGTCAAAGCTTCTTCTAACTCATTAGCATTGTAATGGATCAAATGAGCCTCACTGTTCACGCTGGTAATGATGGTGGTGGTGATGGTGGTGGTTGTAATGGTGGTGGTATTAGTAATGATGATGAGGAGCAGGAGGAGGAGGAGGAGGGAGTGGTAGTGGTAGTGGTAGTGGTGGTGGTGTAGTAGTAGTAGTAGTAGTAGTAGTAGTAGTAGTAGTAGTAGTAGTAGTAGTAGCAGTAGTAGCAGGAACGAAAACAACAGCAACAACAATAACAAGATTAGCAACAGCAACAGTAAGGAGAACAACAACAGCAGCAACAACAGTAACAACAGCAACAACAATAATAATAATAATAATAATAATAATAATAATAATAATAATAATAATAATACCACCACCATCACAAACATCATTATCATCATCATTAACACATCATTATAAATCCATTAGTAATCAGCTATTTACTCACACTCCCTCCATCAGTCCCTCCCTCAGTCCCCCCGGGCCTCTCCTTCTCTCTCTCTCCTGCCAATACACAAACGCATCAAACAAACAGCTTACAGTAAATTAATCTAACTAAACCTAACCTAACTGAGTGAAAATTCGGAAAAATATGAAAAAATGCAATAACCACATCAAGGCAGCCTTAGCACCAGTACTAAACATTACAAGTGGAATTTTAGTCACCCGGGTTTAACTCTCAGAAAACCCTCTAAAAATTGCATCAAATTTCACCTTTCACTTAACACTAGACAGCTTCATTAAACCTTTCTTCATTTCAACACTCTTCTTTCCCCTTGGCCAGTGCTCCCCTTACACCTGACTGCACCTGAGTCTGTTAATTACTTTACCTACTACACCAATTACACAGGTAGACACTCACCTGACACCGACACCACCACCACCACCACCACTAGCGTCCCAGGACCTCCCAGCATTCTGCCAAAAGAAAAAAGAAGATTAGATAAAGGTAAGATAGGGAAGATAATGAAAGAGAAAGAGAAGTAAGGGAAAAAAAATAGGTGAAATGTGATATAGGGGAAAATAAATGAGAGGGAAATAACAGATTATTATTATTATTATTATTATAAGGTCAATGAAGGCGACCCACTGGAAAGCATAACTGCATAAACCCAAAGGCCCAGTGGGCGGCACCTCACCGATAAGTGAAAGGAAGTAACAGGAATGAACAACAGAATAGGAAGATTGGTAGAGATCTAAGAGGTAGTGAGTTCAGAGAGAAGAAAGGTATTCACACGTTTTTTAAATGCTTCAATGTTACTAGAATTAACAATCTCGTTGGGAATTGTATTCCAGAGTCTAGCAGATACTGGGATAAAACACCGGGAAAATTGTGAAGTATTACATCGATTCACAGACAAGGAACGGTCATTCATGATCAAGGATTGTCTTGTAGCACGTGCTGGTAGTGAAGGGGCAGGCAAATGACAATGCAACGGGTGGTTGGAATTAGACATGATTTTGAAGAAATAGGACAATGATCCAACCAAACGACGATGCCGAAGATTAATCTCAAGATTAGGAAGAAGAAATTTAATCTGGTTGAATGCTCTATCTAAAAGCTTTAAGTGAGACTCTGCTGCAGAGATCCACACAGAGTGACAATATTCAAAATGAGGCAGTATGAAAGAGTAAAAGCAATTTCTTACAATATCATCAGAGGAATATATCCGCCTACATTTGCGTAACAAACCAACTTTACATGAGACTGATGATGCAAGTGAACGCAAGTGCAACTCAAAAGTAAGTTTGGGATCAAGGGTGACTCCGAGTAACTTCAGAGACGAACAATTAGGAATAGGTACTTCGTTGACAACAATATCAGGGTGAACTGGGAAAGGTGTCCTTGATCTGCTAATAACCATACTATGGGATTTACTCGGGTTCAGTTTCATACCCCACCGATCACACCATGACAGAATCCTTGAAACATCTTGAGTGAGTACA
>NC_059276.1:2566410-2571410 GCF_017591435.1 Portunus trituberculatus
GATTTATTTTCTTTTCTTTTCCGAATCATGAATTTTTTTCTGTCTATTTTGAACGTCAGCATTTTAACAACTCCAGTATCATTTTTCTCAATCCAGGTGTGATAAACCGTCGTTAATTACTCAGCAGGTGAGCCGGAGTCCATGTTGACTTTATTCTTGATTACAATTGTTGATTTTATTGAATGCTCTTGAAAGGTAATATTGAAATGTGTCTTTGTGCACATTTTTGTTTTCATATCTAACTAATAACGGACGAGTTTATGAAATCGTGTGTGTGTGTGTGTGTGTGTGTGTGTGTGTGTGTGTGTGTGTGTGTGTGTGTGTGTGTGTGTGTGTGTGTTTGTCAGTGTAATTCCTATATCTCGTTCATTTCTCTCTCTCTCTCTCTCTCTCTCTCTCTCTCTCTCTCTCTCTCTCTCTCTCTCACTACTTATTAATCTATTTATCTATCTATTTGTCTGTCAATCAATATTTCTGTGTGTGTGTGTGTGTGTGTGTGTGTGTGTGTGTGTGTGTGTGTGTGTGTGTGTGTGTGTGTGTGTGTGTGTGTGTGTGTTACGAGCAATGTTAGGTGTACAATTTTAATTTTTCTCATTATTTTGGTGGGGAAACTAAAGTGAATTTTCGTGGAAGCAAACATGATAAGTGAGAAGAGAAGGGGAAGGAGAGGGAATAATGAAGGGAAGAGAGAAAAGAACTGAAGGGAAGGGAAGGGGTGGAAGAGGAGAGGCAATGAAAAAGTAAATAAAAAAAGAGAAAGAAAAATAATGATGAAAACGGAGAAGAAAAGTGAAGGATGAGAGAGAAGGAAAAGGGAACGACGAAAGGAGAGGAAAAGGAAGGGAATGCAAGAATGAATAATGAAAAGAACAAAAAAAGGAAACATGTGGAAGAATAAAGAAGAATAAAAGGAAGGGAGGCAGAGAAGAATATGCATAAAGGAAGGAAGACAAAATAAGGAAAGAGAATTTATGAGAAACAGCAGGAAAATATCAAAAGAGCAAGAAAGAAGGATATAAAAGAATAAAGATAACTAAGATTAAGGGAAACAGAAAGAAAGCAAGGATAAAGAAGGGAAAGGGAAATATGAGAACACAAAATAAACGCAAAACGAAATAAAGAAATATAGAAAAGAAAATATCACAAATGACAAACAAATAAACAGAAATAAGTAAAAAACACGAAAAAAAAAAAACCACAAGAAGGAAAAATATAAAGTGAAGAGTTACAAAAACAGAAGAAAAAAAATCATCGAACTGAAATTGAAAAAATGAGACGGAAAAATCAACGAATCGCACATTTTAAGAAGTAAGAGAGAGAGAGAGAGAGAGAGAGAGAGAGAGAGAGAGAGAGAGACGGGGGGGAATTAAAGCAACAGATAGATTTACATAAAAACTAACCACAATAGCAAAATTGAAAAGCACGGAAAAATTTGAGACACGAGAGAGAGAGAGAGAGAGAGAGAGAGAGAGAGCTCCAGTACACGAATATTCTTCCAAAAAGGTAAATCATTTAGTGAAGTCATAATTAAAACCTTTGATGCATTTATTAACCTATTATTTATTCACCTGTCTGTTGCACTTGTCTAAACGTTGCGTGTGTGTGCGTATGTGCGTGTGCGTATGTGTGTGCGTGTGTGTGTGTGTGTGTGTGTGTGTGTGTGTGTGTGTGTAAATACAAGGAAAGTCCAGCTAATGGAAACTAATGCGGAAAAGTGTAAACAGGAAGGAAATTTATGTGTTTGGAGAGAGAGAGAGAGAGAGAGAGAGAGAGAGAGAGAGATTTGTTACCTTCACTCTTTCTTTTTCTTAATCAACCTCCCACCCTCTCTCTCTCTCTCTCTCTCTCTCTCTCTCTCTCGCTAATTACCTGGTCATTCACTCATAATTAACACAGGTAAGGGCGCCAATTTTTACTTCTATATTTAGCCATTAAAAAATAGTACTCCTTTGAAACTCTCAGCCTTGCCCCCGTTTTCTGTTCCTTCACCATTATTTTTCCATTTTCTTCTTTTTCTCTCGCCTTTCTCTATTCCTTGCTTTATTCTTATTGTTTCTCTATTCCTTCTTTTCTTCTTGTTTTTTTTTTTTTTTCATTTTTTTTCATTCTTTTTATTAATTGCTTATCGTTTTTTTTTTTTTCATTCGTTTCTTATTTTTTTCCTTTATTTTTTCTCGTTTTTTGTTATTTTCTTTTTCTTCCCTTTTTTATCATCGTATATTTTGTCTCTTTCTTTTTTCTCATCATTTTTTACATATTATCGAGCATTTTCTCTCTCTTCCTATTCGCAATTCTTTTATTTTGTGCTCTTTCTCTGTTTATTATCCCCATATTTTGCTTCTCCTTCCTTTGGCTTCTTTTATTTCCCTGTTTGTTGTCCTATATTTCTTTTTTTTTATTCGTATTTATTCCTTTGTTTTATTTCTTTATTGCTAATTTTTACATTTTCATATTTTTTGCGTTCTCTTCTATTTCTCCTTTTTATTGATCCATATTTCGTTTCTCTCTCTATTTCTATTTTCCACTTTATTCCTTATTTATCAGCCAGTATTTTGTTTTTTATCCTTTATTTTCTTCTCTCCCTTGGTTCCTTCTTTCTTTTTTTCTTTTCCATTTTTGCTTTTATTTCCTTATCTATCTTCATATTGTCTCATTAATCTATTCATCTATTTATTCTATTTATCTATTAGTTTATTTTCCTTTCGGTGATCTATATTTTCTTTTTTTTTCTCATTTTTTTAAAGTTTGGAGAACATTTATATTTTTTCTTTTTCATTCTTTTTTTATTTTTGTTAATCTTAAATTCGTCTCCTTTTTCATTTTTTTTCATTCATTTATCTTTATGTAGAGTTCTAAATTCTCTCTTTATATTTCGTACTTCCATTATGTTGCTATTCTTCATTATCTCGCACCTTTTCCCCATTTTTTTCGTGTTTTTTCTTCTTTTTTCTCCTTTCCGTGTCTGGTTCTAAATTCTTCCATGATATTTCGTATCTTTCCCCATTTTTTCACGGCAAATAGTCCATAACTCCCGCTCGTTCGGTATTATACATGGGGCAGTGAGCGATATTTAAGGGGACAGGTGAACGATGCACTCTGGTTTTTAATTGTGGGGGTAGTTTTGTATATTCATAGATGTGGAAGAATTTTTCAGTTGACTTCATTTCAGTTTGCCATCATGGACTGTTTTTCCTCGTTATGTATGGAGGACAGAATATTTCCCCCACAGAGCCGAAGTGTGTGAGCGAATTTTCCGCCAAATGATCGAACAAGAGACATTTTCCCCAATAAAAAGTCACGCTTCGTTTCAGTCAATATTGATTGTTCCCAGAGACATTCGCCCGCTGATGAGTCGAGTGGTGTGCTTTGTGGTGGTGGTGGTGGTGGTGGTGGTGGTAAGGAAGTGAACTGCTGGTGGTAATAGTGGAGGAAGTGAAATAGTAGAGGAGGAGGAAGAGGAGGAGGAGGAGAGGAGGTGAAGTGTTGTTATTGTTGTGGAGGGTGTTGGTGGTGGTGGTGGTGGTGGTGGTGGTGGTGGTGGTGGGTACGATAGTGGTAATAGTGGTAGTGGTAGTGGAGCAAGAGGAGGAGGAGGAGGAGGAGGAGGAGGAGGTAGTAGTAGGTATCTGAAGTAGCACTTGGTGGTGGTGGTGGTGGTGGTGGTGGTGGTGGTGGTGTAGTAGTAGTAGTAGTAGTAGTAGTAGTAGTAGTAGTAGTAGTAGTGGTAGTAGTAATAGTAGTAGTAGTAAAAGTGGTGGTGGTGGTGGTGGTGGTGGTAGTGATAAAAAAAAATAAACTCAACTTATTCCCCCAAAAAAAGTTAAAAAAAAGGTAAAAAAAAAAAAAAAAATCTTGGCCAATTAAGTTTAAAGGTTCCTTAAAAACTCTTCCCTTAGAACAGCTCAAGTCACAGGAAGGAAGGAAGAAAGGAAGGAAGGAAAGAATAGAATAGAAGAGAAGAAAGGAAGAAAGGAAGGAGGGAACAAAGAATCAAAATACACAGAAACGGGCTGAGTTTTGGAGTTTACCAGTTTGTTTGTGTCAACCCAATAAAAAAAAGTTTCTCAGTTTATGATATAGTTTCACTCGTTACTCCCAAATATAAGAGTTAGGCAGTACATTTTTGCTCTCTCGTCCCTCTCAATAGTAAACTCCGACCTGTTATACCTTTTCATATCTATTTATTTTATTTTATTTCATTTTCATTCTTTATCCTCTCCTTTTTTATCTTCTGTATGCTTTACCTTTATTTAGTTTTATTTCTCGTTTTCCTTATTTTTCTTCTCCTTCCTGCGACTTGAAATGGCTCGCAAAAAATATATATAAAAACGTGACACCTCAGGAACTTCATTCGCTCACATTTTATCAAACTGACTTTCTAATTAACCTTTTTTCTAAGAGTGTTAATTGAGAGAGGTCTTTTCTTGTGCCTTTTTAATGTTTTCGTCCCAGTCTGCTTAACATGTGCAAAGACAATAAGGAACGATCGTAAAATATCTTTCTCCATTAAAACGTTTGATGATTTGATCTCAATGTGGAAGATTTCAAAGTTTACCGTGGAAGATTTTAAGTTTGATCTCTATATGGATGATTTTAAAGTTTATCGTGGAAGATTTTAAGGTTCATCGTGCAATATTTTAAAGTTTGATCTCAATGTGGAAGGTTTTAAAGTTTGTCGTATTTCACACAATTCCAAATACAACCTTTCGTTTTTCAGTCTTTCCTGCTTCGATCCGAATGAAAAGTTTTGAGTCAACCGTAGAAAGTTCACTCATGACCGAACACAATGTATTTGAACCTTCGCTACTTTGATCTTAAAACTTTTGATTTCAACGTAAAAAGAAAAAAAATCATACAACTCTTAACAAAAATGCTTCGTGTTTGAATATTTCCTGCTTTAGACGATCATGAAAATATTATTGGTTTCTGGATCACCTCACCCTTGGCCATGAATAATAACAAACACCAAACCAAAGCCTAAACAATACCATTTGGCGCAC
>NC_059276.1:2586410-2588910 GCF_017591435.1 Portunus trituberculatus
ATGGGTAATTACTCTTTGCTACAAATAAAAATATCTCAGTTGGCCATCAGTGCAAATTCCGTTTTCTAAATTATGCTAAATGATTATTGTTATAGATATGCGATAATTGTTCCATTGGTTTGTGTGTGAGGAATGGTCATGAGAGAGAGAGAGAGAGAGAGAGAGAGAGAGAGAGAGAGAGACTATAAACAAACACACACTTCGCTACTTCACATCTTCAATATCTGCTCTAACAAACACAACGCTAAAACGAGAGAGAGAGAGAGAGAGAGAGAGAGAGAGAGAGAGAGACTATAAACAAACACACACTTCGCTATTTCACATCTTCAGTATCTGCTCTAACAAACACAACGCTAAAACGAGAGAGAGAGAGAGAGAGAGAGAGAGAGAGAGAGAGAGAGAGAGAGAGAGAGAGAGAGAGACTATAAACAAACACACACTTCGCTATTTCACATCTTCGGTATATGCTCTAACAAACACAACGCCAAAACATTTTCCTCGCTAACCAAAGTAGACATTTAACTTGTGCCCAGCGGTGCGTGGTCCTCCTATTACATATACATTTGCCGACCTCCACCATCTGGGAACTTGTCCGTACGTGTCTGCCCCTGTCTCGATATTCAGAGAGCACCCAAGGCGAGGGAAATACGGTCGACTCGCTGACTGACTGGTTGACTTTTGCATTAGTGAGGCGAAGCGATGTGAGGGAAATATGAAAGTATGTTTGATTTTTGAAAGAAGGAAGGTGCTGGTTGACTGATTAACTCTCTGAATGGTTGACTGACTGACTGACTGACTTTTGCATTAGTGAGATGAAGTGATGCGAGGGAAATATGAAAGCATGTTTGATTTTTGAAAGAAGGAAGGTGTTAGTTGACTGGTTAACTCCCTGACTGGTTGACTCCCAGACTGGTTGACTCCCTGACTGCTTGACTCCCTGACTGGTTCACTGGCAGACTGGTTGACTGACTGACAGGTTGACTTTTGCATTAGTGAGGTGAAGTGATGTGACGGAAATATGGAAGCAAGTTTAGGTTTTGAAAGAGTGAATGACTGTTTGATATGTATAAAAGCAGGCATGTTTTGAAAGACCAGTTGATTCCTTTTTTATATATATAAGAGAAGGGAAATCTGGCCAAGGGCAGCAAAATCCATGAAGCAAAAAGGCCCACTTAGATGCCAGTCTCGAGCAGGCCCGAGAGAGTTAGCCAGAACAATGAGATAAGTGTCTTGAAACCTCCCTCTTAAATGAGTTCAGGTCATAGAAAGATGGAAATACAGAAGCAGGCAGGGAGTTCCAGAATTTACCAAAGAAGGTGGAGATAAAGCGAGAGGTATATGGGAGCAGGGGTGTTGTAGTTTTGAAAGGGTAAACTAGCTTAAGGTTTCCATACGTCCAGATTTTCTTGGCCATGTCCAGAATTCATGTGTTGAAATCTGCGTCTGGGGGCATTTTGAAAGTTTCTCAAATTCTGGAATTCCATCAACAAATTTTCAAAAAATGTCATATTTCTGTAGAGAAGGAGAAAGGAAGGAGGGGAAGGGTTTAGCAGGTGGCAGCTCTTTGTCTGGTTTCGCTCAAGACTAACGTGTATGGGTGTTGTGTGGCGTCATTGCTCCCATAGTTCCCTTCGTCGCATGATTCGCCTCATATTGCGCGCCATGCAGTCTTTTCTCTTTAACATGCGTTGATAGAGGCGTCAGTTTGGATTATGGTTTACTTGTTTGTGTTCTTGTCATCTTGTTATTGTAGCAAAGGTAAATAAATTAAATTGTTTTTTTCATTTATTTACATGTTTTCTAATATTAACTCAGGTGTCAGTGAAGATGTCCCAGATTTTTATGATTAATATATGGCAACACTAAACCAGCTTGAGTCTTGCATTAGTGACACAAAGATTAGCGATGGAAGCAAAAAAATAATAAATGGTCACAAAAGTCTGAAAGTATTTGAACTTGACAAATGAAGTGCTATGAGGAAAAACAACACTTAAAAGGTGGCAAGGGAGTGAAGGTGGTGGTCGACTCCTGCATTAGTGAGACGGAGAGGGCAGTGAGAGAAGCAACAAAACAGAAACAGTTCGAGAGTTGCAAATAAGAGATGATGTTTGACGTTTGCATTAGTAAGATGGACATAACTGTGATGAAAGGCAGAAAAGCAAAAGAACAAATCCCTGCATTTTTTTAGTTTGCCAGTTACACGATAGGAATGAAGGCACATGGAAACTGTTGCATTAGTTAGTTGAAGAAAATATTGGCTGAGGTAGAAAAATCTGAAACAAAGAGTGAATTTCTGAGTTTACCAGTGTCAGATAAATGATGTGAGAAGATACAAAATAATTCACGCATTGACAAAACTTTAGAATTCCAGTGGCAAAAATGAAAGAGTGAAAGTACTGAATAACTCTCGCATTACAGACAGAAAGCACAAAACACAAAGACAGAGAATTCAAAGTTTAGAATGACAAAAGTGAAAGAATGAAGCCACAGAATAATTTGC
>NC_059276.1:2596410-2638910 GCF_017591435.1 Portunus trituberculatus
CAGTTTTTCCTTTCTTTTTTTTGTATTTTCATTCATTTCTCCGTTTTATTTTTATTTTTCTTAGTTTCTCTCATGATGGGGTATATGTCTGTCTGTCTCTCTCTCTCTCTCTCTCTCTCTCTCTCTGGTTTCGTCTATTTCTGTTTATCTGTTTGCCTGTTTGTGTTATTCTTGTCTATCTGTTTGTCTATCTTTGTTTATGTCTGTCTGTCTATATTTGTCGTCTGTTTCTTTCTTCTTTTTTGTCATTCTCCTCTCTCTCTCTCTCTCTCTCTCTCTCTCTCTCTCTCTCTCTCTCTCTCTCTCTCTCTCTCTTCAGCAACCACCACCACAACAAGGCCACAGATAAATCCAGCCATTCATTGATCCCCTTTTCCCCTCCCCTCTTCCCCTCC
The DNA here is from genome assembly GCF_017591435.1 of Portunus trituberculatus. Taxonomy (NCBI): domain Eukaryota; kingdom Metazoa; phylum Arthropoda; class Malacostraca; order Decapoda; family Portunidae; genus Portunus; species Portunus trituberculatus. The sequence goes on from NC_059276.1 coordinate 2,596,806, forward strand.
TCCTCCTCTCCTCCCCTCTTCCCCTTCCATATCTTCCCTTCCTCCCCTTCCTCTCTCCCCTTCAATCTCCCCTTAACCCTGCATCCCTTCTTCCTTTTCTAGTGTTTCCTTTACCTGACTGACTCTCTCTCTCTCTCTCTCTCTCTCTCTCTCTCTCTCTCTCTCTCTCTCTCTCTCTCTCTCTCATGTTTCGTTGGTTAATTTTGCAGATTTTTTTGTTATTTTCTAGTTTTTTTTTATTTTTTCTTCCTCCTTTTGTTATTTTTTTCTAATCCTTTGCGTCCTGTTTTAGTTACATTCTTTCCTCTTCCTCTCTTCTCTTTTCCATTTCTCCATGTTCCTTGTTTCCTCCCTTTTTCCATCCACTTTCATTCCTTATTTATCATCACATTCTTTCCTCTTCCTCTCTTTCTCTCTGTCTTTCCCTTCTCTCTTCCCTTGTTTGGTTGGTTTTCCTTTTCTTTCCTTTCTTTATTTGCTCTCGTTTGGCCTTTTTTTTCTTCGTTTTCTCTTTTTTTCAAATTTGGAAGCGAGGGAGAGGAAGAGAGGAGAACCATTTCTGCCATTGATAACTTCTGGCTTTTGAAGGAGGAGGAGGAGGAGGAGGAGGAGGAGGAGGAGGAGGAGGACAAGAAGAGTACGAAGGCTAGGAAAGTATAAGAACATTAGATAATAAATTTGAAAAGAGGAATAAATAAAGAAAAGAGAAGGAGGAGGAGGAGAAGGAGGAAGAGGAGGAGGAGGAGAAGGAGGAGGAGAAGGAGAACCAGGAAGAGGAAGAGGGAGAGGATAAGAACATTAAGTAATTGAACTAACGACTCGTGTGTGTGTGTGTGTGTGTGTGTGTGTGTGTGTGTGTGTGTGTGTGTGTGTGTGTGTGTGTGTGTGTGTGTGTGTGTGTGTGTGTGTGCGTCCTATCTCGCTAAACAAACGAAAAGAGACACAGAAAATATAAACAAAAAATTAACCAAAAGAAAAATAGATTAATGTCCTTCAAATGTTCCTTCTTTTCCTTTATATACTCCGCCTCCTCCTCCTCCTCCTCCTCCTCCTCCTCCTCTTCCTCCTCTTCCTCTTCCTCCTCCTCCTTTTTCCAGGGTATTGGACGAAGTTTATATACGGGAAGCTCTGAGATAAAATTGATGGTGGATCTGAGACGCGCGGACCAGAGTTGCAGTATAGAATTAGTCTCAGAGTGAAAGGAGAGAAAGAGAGGCGTGTGGCAAGGCGAGGCTGTGATGTCTCCGGGAAATATCTTGAGGTGAAGTGAGAGAAATGCACCAATAAAAGGTAATATAAGGTAATGGTTCGTGTCTCAGGTTTTAAGAATGTACAGAAGGTTGTCGCCTTGGTACAGTGGAACCATGCGTGCTTTGGGGTCCGAGGGGTCTCCAAGGGCACTGGTTCGAATCCTGTCCACGGTCAGAGTGTAGGTTGGGTTTCCTCAGTCGGGACAATGGTTTCCTAGCGGGTGGGCTTTGAGATAGGAGGTACCCCTAAAAGTACCTCCTTTAGCCCATAGATTCCCGTGAAAAGCCCACATGGTATAAATAAGGAAACAAGGTTATTAGAAGAATGAGGTGTTTTGTGATTATTAGTGCTTCTTGAGGGAAATAAGGGGAATGTAACTTTCTTTAGACTTCAATACTGAGACACATTTCTACCTTAAGATTTGTATACGATTAGACCCTTTTATTGATATTAGGAAAGGTCTATGGAGGTCAGAAGATTAATGGCCACAGTCTTCACTATTCTAATCCCCCACATGAGTTTCTAAAGCTGTATAGAATCACCAAATAGTAAGTAGAATTAATATGGAAACGCGTCATGGTACTAAACAGGTTAAAGGGATGTTTTTGTTCTGAGGTGATGGAAATGTATCGGTAAAGTTAATGAGAGATAGTTTGTCATGAGGTAAAATCCAGTGTTTCTAAGAGCCAGAGAGAAGAAGTATACCAATAAAAGTCAGTCTTGCATTGTTTAGTGGTTTTGTGTACCGCGTTGCTGGGAATATGTAGTTTAGTGACTGTAAAGTTAATAAAGAATAAGTTGTATAAGCGAAACCAGTTGAGCTAATAAAGAGACAGTAAGAGAATGTTACTGTACAAACAAGATATTAACCCATTCAATGCTATGACGCGTTTCAATATTCATTCTGCTTACTATTTAGTGATTTTATACAGCTTCAGAATTTTATGTGGGGATAAAAATAGTGAAGGTTCTGGCCATAAGTCTCCTGAACTCCATAAACCCTTCCTAATGTAAATAAAATATTCTAGTCATACCCAAACTCATGGTAAAAATGCGTTCCAGTACTGAAGAGTTTAAAAATAGATCAGAAGGATTGAAACCAGATATAACACCATTAATTGCGAGTCTAATGTAGAATATAAGGGAGAAAAATCAGACTTGTTCAGTGAAAGCAGTTAAACTAATATCAAAACTGGAGATAAGAGAAACGTACTAATTAGAAGCTATAAAAAATGTAAGATGAGATGTTTACTCCATTCAACAAGTATTTGTGAGTTTAACCCCTTCAGTACCATGACGTGTTTTTATATTCATTCTGCTTACTATTTGACAATTTTACACATCTTCAGAAACTTATGTGGGGATTAAAACAGTGAAAACTCTGGCTATTAATCTTCTAATCTCCAGGGACAGTTCATAATGGAGATAAAATCGTCTAATCGCACCCAAAAACTCAGTAAAAAAAGCGTCTCAGTACTGAAGGAGTTAATAGAAAATATATGTGAAAAATACAGACTAAACTAACAAAAACAGTTAAACCAATACCAATTTACTAAGATAAACGAGCAAATTAGATAACAAGCATTGAATGAAAGTAAATAAATAAACCACAGATACAGCACCAGAATTTGCGAGTTGAATGGAGAATATAAGTTAAAAATATAAACTTAACCGATAGAAACAGTTAAACCAATACCAGGATACTAAGATAAACGCGCAAGTGAGATGGAAAACAGTGAATAGAAAAATAAAACACAGATATAGTACGATAATTTGTGAGTTTAATTAAGAATATAGGTTAAGAATATAAACTTAACCAATAAAAACAGTTCAACCATTCCCAAGATACTAAGATATGCGTGTAAGTGAGACATCAAGTAGTGAATAGAAAAATAAAACAGACACAGTACTAGAATTTGTGAATTAATAGAAAATATAGGTTAAGAATATAAACTTAACCAATAAAAACACTTCAACCATTCCCAAGATACTAAGATATGCGTGTAAGTGAGACATCAAGTAGTGAATAGAAAAATAAAACAGACACAGTACTAGAATTTGTGAATCTAATAGAAAATATAGGTTAAAAATATAAACTTAACCAATAAAAACAGTTCAACCATTTCCAAGATACTAAGATATGCGTGTAAGTGAGACATCAAGTAGTGAATAGAAAAATAAAACACAGTACTAGAATTTGTGAATCTAATAGAAAATATAGGTTAAGAATATAAACTTAACCAATAAAAACACTTCAACCATTCTCAAGATACTAAGATAAACGTGCAAATTAAATAGCAAGCACTGAATAAAGCTGAATAAATAAAACACAGATACAGTACGAGAATTTGTGAGTGAAGTAAAGAATATGGATGACAAAAAGTGTATATGTCCAGTGAAAGCAGTTGACCCAATAGCAAGATTGTAGGAAAGGGTGAAGGTGGCCTGGATTTTTCAACTAAAGGGGAGAAACAGAAACGTGGAATTGCATTAGAGAATTTGTGTTTGTGAAGTAAAAGCGACAACTGGAGGGAAAGAGAGAGAGAGAAAGGGGTACAGAGAGAGAGAGAGAGAGAGAGAGAGAGAGAGAGAGAGAGAGAGAGAGAGAGAGACGTGCGTGTGTGCAGTTAATTAATATAAACTCAAAGCACAGTGTGGGAATGTAAATAGAAATATGAAACTTGTGGCTGGGAAATGAAAAAAAAAAATGTAAATGCATGAAATAAAACAAACCATGAACTCAAACCCTAAAGAAAAATACACGTCGTTTCAAAATTATATACATTCTAAACTGAAAAGAGACATGGAATATACAGCTTTCCTATCCCAATAAACACACACACACACACACACACACACACACACACACACACACACACACATAGAATAAAAATGAACTAGAAAATTAAAAGAAAACTTAAGTAGTCACGAATTTAAACTTTTTCGTGTGTATAAATTTAAAATACACAAATATATAGTTTTATTTTCACCGATAGATGTTACAAGTATATTAGAGAGAGAGAGAGAGAGAGAGAGAGAGAGAGAGAGACTACCTAAATCACTTTCTTCAAACCAAAATAAACGAAAAAGATTATAAAAACACAAAAAAAAAAGAAAATAAAAGATCAGATACCATGGAGCACTAATATTTTGAAAAGCAAGGTTGGGATTTCACGTCGGAGTGTGTATTTCATCCCCACTCACTCTCCACCAACAAACTGATACATAAACATAGAAATAAAAAGAAGAGAGAATACATTTGTGATTTTCCAAGTATAAATTTACGAGTCGTTTTGAAGAGAGAGTGACATGAAAAGGTGGAAAGGTCTCGTGTTTTGTGTGATTTGGGTGTTTGTCAAGCAGAGAGAGAGAGAGAGAGAGAGAGAGAGAGTTTATTCTTTGTCTATATTGTGCAAATGTAAAACAACACACACACACACACACACACGTTAATTGTTCTCTTCTCTTCTCTCTTATTTTGTTTAGTCAGCTTTCCTCCTCCACCTCCTCTTCCTCCTCTTCCTCATAATCCTCCTCTTCCTCTTTCTCCTCCTCCTCATCATCATCATAATCCTCCTCCTCCTCCTCCTCCTCCTCCTCCTCCTCCTCCTCCTCCTCCTCCTCCTACTACTACTACTACTACTACTACTACTACTACTACTACTACTACTACTGCTACTACTACAATTCTCTGACTAAACCCAACGAAATGTAACCTAACCTAACCTCCTCCTTCAGAAAATAATGAAAAATACTCCTTTCCCTAACGTTATCTTACCTGTAATGACAACACAATATAGTGAACACAGGTGACCTAATTGAAATAAGGAAAAAGAAAAAAATATATACGGAAATACATGAAAAAACTAAAACTAACGGAAAATATCTTTACATATAATGAAGAGGTAATTTAACGAACACAGGTTAACTCTGGAATTCGCTGTCTGCTTCTATACTTCCATCTACTTATGACCTGAAATAATTGAAGAGGAAGGTTTCAAGACACTCGTCCCATTCTGTCCACCTCTCTAATGTAAAAGTTAACCGGTACTCTCAATCATTCATCCCTTTCCATGGTAAACTCTTTTTCTGTATTTCCATCTTCCTATGACCTGAATTCCATTTAAGAGGGATATTTCAAGACATTTATCCAATTCTGTCCACCTCTCCAATGTAAAAGTTAACCGGTACTCTCAATCATTCATCCTTTTCTATGGTAAACTCTGGAAGTCCTTGTATATTTCTGCATTTCCATCTTCCTATGACCTGAATTCCATTTAAGAGGGATATTTCAAGACATTTATCCCATTCTGTCCACCTCTCTAATGCAAGGGTTAACTAGTACTCTGAATCATTCACCCCTATGGTACACTCTGGAACTCGCTGCCTGCTTCTGTATTTCCATCTCTCTGTGACCTAAACTCAATTAAGAGGGAGGTGTCAAGACATTTACCCCATTCTTCTGGTTAACTCTCTTGGACCTGCCCGGAGACTGGCATCTAAGTGGGCCTTTTTGTTTAATATTTCTTTTGTTGCCCTTGGCCAGACATATCTCACATGAAAGAATAGATAAATAGATGAAAATGAATACAAAAATAGAAATATATACAAAACCTAGCAGTGTATGATATGAAACCTAAAATTAATACAGTCAACACCTTCACCTAACCTTACCTTACCTGTAATGAAAAGGTAAATCAGGACAGGTGAGCAGATTGGCCTAATTAGATGACGCAGTTCAAGTAGGGACACAGCACGGCCACCACCCAATCACACCACGACTATTATCCATGTATGGCTTCACGTATCCGAGTGTGTGTGTGTGTGTGTGTGTGTGTGTGTGTGTTACTTTTACCTTTCTGTCTATTCATTTTTCTTGCTTTGGTTTTTGCTTCTTCATCCAAAAATAGCGAACAGATAGAAAAATAGATGCAAAAGATAGATAAACAGAAAATTTTAAAGCAAAAGAGAAAAGAAAACAAAAGAATAAAAGAGTGAAAAGATAAAACAAAGAAGAAAAGAACAATTATCCGCTTTTCATTTAGCAGATTTTTCTTCATTTTCTTCCTTCCTCTCTCTCTCTCTCTCTCTCTCTCTCTCTCTCTCTCTCTCTCTCTCTCTCTCACGAAAGGACAGACAGGTTAATTAACAACACAGAAAAGAAAGCACGCAACCGAGAGAGAGAGAGAGAGAGAGAGAGAGAGAGAGAGAGAGAGAGAGAGAGAGAGAGAGAGAGCACATTCCCTCATTAACAAGTGGATCCCTGTCTCACTAATAAGGAAAACACCATTACATTAATAATTGCCATAAGCAACAGACACACACACACACACACACACACACACACACACACACACACACACACACACACACACATAGGCAGACAGACTTGTAAGATAGACACAGAGACAGACAGACAGGTAGACAGACAGACAGATAGAAACACACACACACACACACACACACACACACACACACACACACACGAAAAAGAGAGAGAGAGAGAGAGAGAGAGAGAGAGAGAGAGAGAGAGAGAGAGAGAGAGAGAGAGAGAGAGAGAGAGAAAGCAAAAAACATAAGAAAATAAACAACAGAAAAATGAGAAACGAAATATGAAGCAAGAGAGAGAGAGAGAGAGAGAGAGAGAGAGAGAGAGAGAGAGAGAGAGAGAGATTATGAGAATTAAAATTTGAGTATAATTTTTCAAACTAAGACATTCCAACTGATTCCAAACACTTAACCATTCCAGTCCAAGCGAAAGAACTATTCCAGACACACACACACACACACACACACACACACACACACACACACACACACATAGCTATTTTTTTTCCTTCATTTTAGTTTATTCTTATAATCTCAAATTGTTATCTTTATCATCATCATTTCCTCTTCTTGTCTTCTTCTTCATCTTTATTCTCTCCTCTTTTGTCTCCTTATTTTCTTTTTATTTCTTGTATGTCTTCTCTAATTATCCTTCTTCACTTTCTTATTCCTGTATTTATTCTTCGACTTCCTTGTTTTCTTTTATTATATTTATCCTTTCATCTCTTTCTCTTTTTCTTTCCTTCTCTCTTTATTCATTTTTTCCTCTTTCTCTGTTATCAATTTTTATTCCAGCTCTTCTTCCTCTTCATTTTTCCTCCTCCTCCTCCTCCTCCTCCTCTTCGTGTCTTCCCTTCCTCCTCTTCATCATACAACTATCAGATTATCTTCCTCCTCCTCTTCTTCTTCTTCTTCTTCTTCTTCTCTCCTTTCCGTTCATTTAATTCTGTTTCTCTCCTTTATCCATATTCTCTCTACTTCCCTCTTTCCAAATCTCTCTCTCTCTCTCTCTCTCTCTCTCTCTCTCTCTCTCTCTCTCTCTCTCTCTCTCTCTCTCTCTCTCATTAGTCTCCATTCCTTACCTTTCCATTCTTCTTCCTATCTCCTCCTCCTCCTCCTCCTCCTCCTCCTCCTCCTCCTCCTCCTCCTCCTCCTCCTCCTCCTCTTCTTCTTCTTCCTCACATCGCTTAAAACATTCCTCATCTCAAACAAACAAGAAAATAAACAAAGAATATTTCATTAATTTTTGCTTTGAATGAAAAGAAAAAAAAGAATTGCAAACTGTCATTAACATTTTTCAGAGAGAGAGAGAGAGAGAGAGAGAGAGAGAGAGAGAGAGAGAGAGAGAGAGGTAAGGTAAAAAAAAATCATTCTCGTTAAACAACAAAAGGAAATAAAAAGGAGACAAGAGGAGGAGGAGGAAGAGGAGAGAGGAGGAGGAGGAGGAGGAGGAGGAGGAGGAGGAGGAGGAGGAGGAGGAGGAGGTGAATTAACTGGTAAGTACGAGAGGGAATAGTGACAAGGGGAGAGAGAGAGAGAGAGAGAGAGAGAGAGAGAGAGAGAGAGAGAGAGAGGAAATTGATAACCAAGGGAGAGAAGATGAGAGTACGAGAGATAGTAAAGATAATGGAGGAGGAGGAGGAGGAGGAGGAGGAGGAGGAGGAGGAGGAGGAGGAGGAGGAGACACCATAAATAGTAAGCTAACACAGTCTTACACTCACCATCTCTCTCTCTCTCTCTCTCTCTCTCTCTCTCTCTCTCTCTCTCTCTCTCTCTCTTTGTAACTCCTTCATCCCTACCAGATAAACAGATAGATAGATAGATAGAGAGAGAGAGAGAGAGAGAGAGAGAGAGAGAGAGAGAGAGAGAGAGAGAGAGAGAGAGAGAGACGATAGGGAGCACACACACACACACACACACACACACACACACACACACACACACACAACAAAGAGTGATCAGGAAAGACGAAAAGGAAGAAGAAAGAAGGAAACTAAGAAAATAAACTACCAATGGATGAAAAAAGACTTAAATGCAACAAAGGAAATAAAAGGAGAGAAAAGAAGAAAAAAAGTAAAAGTTAATTAATGGCATTCTTGAAACGAAATCTTTATTCAGGTGACAATAACAATGTCTCTCTCTCTCTCTCTCTCTCTCTCTCTCTCTCTCTCTCTCTCTCTCTCTCTCTCTCTCTCTCTCTCATACATACACAACAACTACATGAGAGAGAGAGAGAGAGAGAGAGAGAGAGAGAGATTCCTTCCCTCTCTCTAATTTGCTTTAATTAGGCAATAAGCGTGATCGGATTAAAACGATGACCAGATTTACTCACACCATGCTCTCTCTCTCTCTCTCTCTCTCTCTCTCTCTCTCTCTATATATATATATATATATATATATATATATATATATATATATATATATATATATATACCTATCTATCTATCAATCTGTCTATCAATCTGTTCATTCTCTCTCTCTCTCTCTCTCTCTCTCTCTCTCTCTCTCTCTCTCTGGTTAACAGTCTCTTAATTAAGGTTTACCTGAGAAGCCAAAGGGAGAGAGAGAGAGAGAGAGAGAGAGAGAGAGAGAGAGAGAGAGAGAGAGAGAGAGAGAATAATAAATCTTAATAAATAGACCTTCGTTAAAAGAAGCAATTTACTCCAAGCAATTTACTTCACAGGAAAATAACAAAACCATTAAAAGTCTAAAATATAAAAGCAATGGATTAAACAAAAATATAAATAAACAACATTATAACAAATATTTGCCTTTTAAACTATAGACGCCTGAATCCTCAACACCTGATCTCCCATAACACCAAGCATCAGATCCAAAACCTTTTAGGAACTACGGAAACACGAGACAACAAGCATTCCCTCAACTCTTCAATACTGGGACACATTTTTACCTTAATTTTGGCTAACTTTTTACTTTTCTTTTAGGGATCCAGCGCTCAAGTGGGTCTTTTTTATATATATTTTTGTTGCCTTTGTTGATTTCTCTCCTGCATAAAAAAACACGATTAGAAGATTTTATTAACATTAGGAAGGGTCTATGGAGGTCAGAAGATTAATAGCCACAGTCTTCACTATTATAATCCTCCACATGAGTTTCTGAAGCTGTATAAAATCACCAAATAGTAACCACAATGAATATAGAAAAGCGCCATGGTAGTGAAGGAATTAATACCAGATGTCTAAACACGCTAAACTGTTTTTCTTTTCTCCTCTCATACGTTTACCCTTATTTCCTGTTTGTTTGTTTGTTTTTTTCTCCTCTCATTTGTTGGTCTTTATTCCCTGTATCTCTTTTCTCTCATTCGTTTACTATTATTCCTGTTTCTCTTTTCTCCTTTCATACGTTCCTCTTTATTCCCTGTTTCTTTTTTCTCCTTTCATTCCTTCGTTTGACACCTGAAACCCTTATACATAATCCAAAGCTTTATAGAAACCACCAGGAAGTGTTAGAATATCCATTTGTAACTGGAATCATTCTCTTTTCCTGCTAAACAATTGATGCTCGACACCTGAATTCTTTATGCAAAAACCCGATAACTTATAGAAGCCACCAGGAAACGTAAAACTAAGCATTCATAATCGAAGTAATGCACTTTTCCTGCTAAACAATAGACACCTGACATCTGAACTCCTTATACCTGACAATAAACATTCATAAACAAAAACACATCTCGCTGCGTCATAATGCGCTGAACGGGCGGCGCGGGAGCTTACAGACGGCACGAATCCTCTTCACCGAGATTCAAAACCTTCAAGGACGCCAGTGATTCCCTTTCATAAACGGCAGGAAAGACGGAAGGTTATCACAGCTTCTGATCCTCCTTTGTTCCTACGGACTTGGAAGTGAATGCCCGGGCGAGGATTCATGTCCCCGGGGAAATTAAGGATTAAGACAAGCGAGCATCGTGCCAGACAGCCTGAGAGAGAGCCAGAGGAGGAGGATGAAAGGGTGTAGGCGGCAGGAGAAAACAGAAAAGCATCGCCTTGGTTTGCTTGAATATTCTAGAGGCGAGGGAATAATGTACAGGGTAGAACAGGGCGGGGATGTAGAAGGAAGAGCTTCGCCATTGTGTAGAAGGAATAAAAGGATGAGAAACAAGACGAAGTGAAGGTAATGCAAGAAAAAGAAATAACGAGGTGAATGAGAGACGAAATATTGGAGAAGGACAGAAAGACGAAGAGGAGGAGTGGGGAGAAGTGATAATATAAGAAAGAAATTTATGTACAGAAGACATGAGAGACAGAAAGCAATGAAGAAAAGAAGAGTATTGTATTAACAGAGGAGAATAAGGAGAAGGAGGAGGAGGAGGAGGAGGAGGAGGAGGAGGAGGAAAAAAGTTAATGCAACAACGAAATTATGTATTGAAGAAGAAACGAGAAAGAGAAGTATTTCAGAGGATCAGGATGAGGAGGAGGAGGAGGAGGAGAAAGAAAAAGAGGAGGAAGAGGAGAAAAGAAGAAAAGACGAAAAATAAGAACAAGAACAAGAAGAACAAGAACAAGAACAAGAAGAAAAGGAAGAAGAACAACAAAAACAACAACAACAACAACAACAACAACAACAACAACAACAACAACAACAACAACAACAACAACAACAACAACAACAACAACAACAACAACAACAACAACAACAACAACAACAACAACAACAACAACAAGGAAAAAGAAAAAACTTCTTTTTTTTACGAAAGAGAGGAGGACTGGCCAAGGGCAACAAAAATATAAAGAAAAAAAGCCCACTCAGTTGCCAGTGTCCTTTCAGAGCCAATAAAATTATCCAAAGGAGAGGGACAAATGTCTTGAAACCTCCCTCTTGAATGAAGTCATAGGAAGTTGGAAATACAGACACAGGTAGGGAGTTCCAGAGTTTACCAGAGAATGATAAGAATGACTGAGGGTGCTGGTTAATTCTTGCGTTAGAGAGTTGTACAGAATAGGGATGAGAGGAAGAAGAAAACCTTTGCAGCGAAGCCGCAGGAGGAGGAGAGGCATGCAGTTAGCAAGATCAGTGAGCAGTTAACATGAAAATAGCGATAAAAGATAGCAAAAAATGCAAGAATTCGGAGGTGAGAAAGAGGATGAAGATAGTCAGTCAGAGGAGGGGAGTTGATGAGATGAAAAGTTTTTTATTCCACCCTATCTAATAAAGCTGTGTGGGTGCACACATTAACATGCGAAGAGTACTCCATACAAGGACGGATAAGGCCCTTGTACAGAGTTAGCAATTAGGGAGGCGAGAAAATCTAGCAGAGACGCCGCAGAACGCCTTACTTCATAGGAGTTGTTTTAGCAAGAGATGAGATGTGAAGTTTCCAGTTTACATTATGAGTAAAGGACAGACCGAGGATATTTAGCGTGGAAGATGGGGACAGTTGATTGTCATTGAAAAGAGGGGATAGTTGTCTGGAAGGTTGTGTCGAGTTGATAGATGGAGAAATTGAGTTATTATAGCATTGAACACAACTAAGTTTTCTCTGCCCCAATCAGAAATTTTAGAAAGATCAGAAGTTAAGCGTTCTGTGGCGTCCCACCGTGACTTATTGACTTCCTGAAGAGTTGGTCGTCTCTGAAAAGACGTGGAAAAGTGTAGGATGGTATGACACTGACAAGAACAAGAACAAGAACAACGAGAAGAAATAGGAACCAACAACAACAACAACAACAACAACAACAACAACAACAACAAAGGAATCCAACTCTATATCTGAAAAAAAAACTAAGAAAAACAACGTAAAATTAATTTAAAAAATAGTTAATTGATAATGGAGAAACCCGAGCGATATTAACTGGGAAATGAACGAACGAGTTGCTTTCTTTCTGTGTGGTTTTTTTCTCTCTCCCTTTCGTCCTCGCCTCGTCACATTGAACCGCCGGAATGAATCTTCAATGCGTGATCTAAAATAATGAGATAAATTTTCTGATATGAGAGAGAGAGAGAGAGAGAGAGAGAGAGAGAGAGAGAGATAGATAGATAGATAGATAGATAGAGTGTGAGAGAGAGAGAGAGAGAGAGAGAGAGAGAGAGAGAGAGAGAGAGAGAGAGAGAGAGAGAGAGTGTGTGTAATTCACTGTTTGATCTGCTGCAGTCTCTGACGAGACAGCCAGACGTTACCCTACGGAACAAGCTCAGAGCTCATTATTTCCGATCTTCGGATAGGCCTGAGACCAGGCACACACCACACACCGGGACAACAAGGTCACACACCGGGACAACAAGGTCGTATGTGTGTGTGTGTGTGTGTGTGTGTGTGTGTGTGTGTGTGTGTGTGTGTGTGTGTGTGTGTGTGTGTGTGTGTGTGTGTGTGTGTGTGTGTGTGTGTGTGTGTGTGTGTGTGTGTGTGTGTGTGTGTGTGTGTGTGTGTGTGTGTGTCGAGTCAACTGCCAGACTGAATAACTGACAAACACATACATACATACATACATACATACATACATACATACATACATACATAAAGAGAGAGATAGACAAAAAGAATCGTTACATGGAAAACTAAATAATGGAGAAAATAATGAGAGAGAGAGAGAGAGAGAGAGAGAGAGAGAGAGAGAGAGAGAGAGAGAGAGAGAGAGAGAGACGCAACACAAAAGGTGCGAAACTCTTCACCTTACAATTCCTCCTCCTCCTCCTCCTCCTCCTCCTCCTCTTCACCAGCACAATTCAACACCTCACTAGCTATTCCTCTTATGCCTAGATCAACTTCTCATTAGAGGGAGAGAGATACAGAGAAAGAGAGAGAGAGAGAGAGAGAGAGAGAGAGAGAGAGAGAGAGAGAGAGAGAGAGAGAGAGAGAGAGAGAGAGAGAGAGAAGAGGATAAAGAAGAAGAAGAAGAAGAAGAAGAAGAAGAAGAAGAAGAAGAAGGAAAAAAGAAGAAAAAGAAGAAGAAGAAGAAGAAGCAAAAGGGTGGTGAGGTAGTGGGAAGGTTTACTCTCTCTCTCTCTCTCTCTCTCTCTCTCTCTCTCTCTCTCTCTCTCTCTCTCTCTCTCATAACACCACATCAGTTACTTTCAAAAGGCTCAGTTGAAGTTAGGCAAGTTATATTGGTGTTTCTTACAGTTGTAGAGACAGATCAGCAATATTCTCACGTTATCACTTCAAACACGTGAAACACTAAACTACAAACGTAAAAAATCACCCTTAAGAACCAGGCTTATCATCTCGCTGGCTTTTGAGAACGGTCGTGATGAGAGAGTACGCGCTTCACACACACACACACACACGCTCATAAACCTCACTGGATCTTCGTACCCTCAAACAACAACAGCAACAAGAACAACAATAACAGCAACAATAACATTAACAACAACAATAACAACAAAATTAACATATGGACATCAATTATAGTTTTTTATCACTCATATTTCACCTTTCCTTGACTTTTTGGTGTATTGATAAGCTCTCTCTCTCTCTCTCTCTCTCTCTCTCTCTCTCTCTCTCTCTCTCTCTCTCTCTCTCTCTCTCTCTCTCTCCTTTCCCTTCTTTCCTCCCTCTCCTCTTCCCTTCTCTTTTGTCTCCATGGAGGAAAAGTGGGTTTGCTCTGCTCTCCACTTCACCTCCTCGTTACCTCCTCCTCCTCCACAATGCGAGGAGGAGCAGGAGCAGGAGGAGGAGGAGGAGCAGGAGGAGGAGGAGAAGGGGAAGGAGATGAGAGATAAAGTACTCTGACAATGCTAGTGTTATGATAATAGAATAGTAGTAGTAGTAGTAGTAGTAGTAGTAGTAGTAGTAGTAGTAGTAGTAGTAGTAGTAGTAGTAGCAGTAGCAGCAGTAGCAGCAGCAGTAGCAGCAGTAGTAGTAGTAGTAGTAGTAGTAGTAGTAGTAGTAGTAGTAGTAGTAGTAGTAGTAGTAGTAGTAGTAGTAGTAGTAGTAGTAGCAGCAGCAGCAATGGAAACCGTAAAATCACTGCCACCACCACCGCCGTCCACCACCACTACTCCATCACCACCACCACCACCACCACCACCACCACCACCACCACCACCACCACTATTACTACCACCAAAGCCGCTACTACCATTCTCTACTACTACTACCATAATAATAATAATAATAATAATAATAATAATAATAATAATAATAATAATAATAATAATAATAATAATAATAATAATAATAATAATAATAATAATAATAATAATAATAGAATACCCTTTAATTTTTCCCTTTGTCATAACACGCCCTCTTCCTCTCCTCTCCTCTCCTCTCCTCCTCCTCCTCCTCCTCCTCCTCCTCCTCCTCCTCCTCTTCTTCCTACCATAGCAACAAATACTCCTTCTCAAATCATAATTACTTATAAATCAAAAACACGATCCAATCACCACTATCTTCCTCCCTCCCATTCCTCTTCCTCCTCTTCTTCCTCTTCCTCTTCTTCCTCCTCTTCCTCCTCTCACTAACCCTTCAATATTCTTCACGCCTCCATTCATATCTTTACTTTTTTTCAGATAGAGTGACACATTTTTCCACACTTTCCTATTAAATTGTATGACTGTGCTCTCTCTCTCTCTCTCTCTCTCTCTCTCTCTCTCTCTCTCTCTCTCTCTCTCTCTTGACTTTACTTGCGAGAATTAAACCACTGGAATGTAATTTTCCTTCATTTTCAGTTTTAAATTATTTCTTTCTCTCTTTCTCTCATTTTTTCAGAACATTTATTTTTGAGAGTAAACTTTCATAATGACATGTTGGAGGCAGAGAGAGAGAGAGAGAGAGAGAGAGAGAGAGAGAGAGAGAGAGAGAGAGAGAAAGAGAGAGAAATAGAGAAATTCATTAGAGGATCACAAGGAGATGAAATGGAGGAGGATGACGAAGAAAAAAGGAACAAGAGATGAAGAAGAAGAAGAAGAAGAAGAAGAATTAATGATTATATGAAGTAATAGTAATAGTAGCGGTAGTAGTAGTAGTAGTAGTAGTAGTAGTAGTAGTAGTAATAGTAGTAGTAATAGGTAGTAGTAATAGGTAGTAGTAGTAGTAGTAGTAGTAGTAGTAGTAGTAGTAGTAGTAGTAGTAGTAGTAGTAGTAGTAGTAGTAGGATCAGTATTATCAAAACTTTACTTGATAATAAACTCTCTCTCTCTCTCTCTCTCTCTCTCTCTCTCTCTCTCTCTCTCTCTCTCTCTTACACACACCACAACCCCGGCGTTTTAAAATTGTGTTATTTTTCTCGCTTCTTCTTTTCATCCTCGATCATTTCCTCTCTTTTATGGAGACGAGTGTGGCGGAAAAGGAGATTATAACAAAATTACGAGAAATATTGTAGACAGAGAGAGAAGAATAACTCTGACGAAGGACGAAGAGGAGAAGGAGGAGGAGGAAGAGGAAGAAGAAAAGGAAGAGGAAGAGGAAGAGGAGGAGGAAGAGGAGGAGAAGGAGGAGAAGGAGGAGGAAGAGGAGGTAGAGGAGGAGGAGAAAGAGAAGGAGGAGGAGGAGGGAGAGGAAGTGGTGGTAGAAGGATTAAATGAGGAAGGATAGGAAACAGAGAGAGAGAGAGAGAGAGAGTGTGTGTGTGTGTGTGTGTGTGTGTGTGTGTGTCCCCGAGGGTGGGGGGGGGATAAGTTATACTCCTTTTTCCATTGCTAAGTATTATTAGACATTCACGGAGAAGCTATCAGAAAATCTAAATCTCTATCTACTCTTCATTAGTGGGAGAATATTAACACTGAAGTTTTTTCCTAAGACTTATCTAAGATTGGTATAAATAAAATAAAAAATAATTTGTGTTTATCAATGTTGTTTCAGGTATCAATGTCAGTATCGCTAATATCAGAATGTTGGATTTATTGATTTGTTATTTAACGGGCGATAAATTCTTCACCAGTTATTGATTATCCACCCTACACTTTTCCATGCCTTTTCAGAGTCCACCAACCTTTCAGGAAGTCAACAGATCACGCAGGGACGCCACAGAACGCCTAACTTTTGATCTTTCTAAAATTTATGATTGGGGCGGAGAAAACTTAGTAGTGTTCAATGCTATAATAACTCAATTCCTCCATCTATCAACTCGACCCAACCTTCCAGACAACTATCCCCTCTTCTTCAGTGACACTCACCTGTCCCCATCTTCTACGCTGAATATCCTCGATCTGTCTGTTCTTTATTCATAATCTAAACTGGAAACTTCACATTTCATCTCTTGCTAAAACAGCTTCTATAAAGTTAGGCGTTCTGAGGCATCTCCGCCAGTTTTTCTCGCCTCCCTAACTGCTAACTCTGCACAAGGGTCTTATCCGCCCTTGTATGGAGTTTTTTTCTTCCTCTCACCCTTATTCTGTCCAACTCTCTAACCCAAGAGTTAACCAGCACCCTCAGTCATTCATACCTTTCTCTGGTAAACTCTGGAACTTCCTACCTGTGTCTGTATTTCCAACTTTCTATGACTTAACTTCATTCAAGAGGGAGGTTTCAAGACATTTGTCCCTCTCCTTTTGGATAATTATATTGGCTCTGTAAGGACACTGGCAACTGAGTGGACTTTTTTTTTCTTTATATTTTTGTTGCCCTTGGCCAGTCCTCCTTTCTTTCGTAAAAAAATAAAATCATTACCACTGATAACGTTTTGGTTTTCTATTATTCGGTTATCGTTATTTTTTTTTCGTAGTCGTGTCTAGCCATGATGAACACCCATTCCAGCCGCTCCCTTCCGCACCTTGCGTCGGGGACTCTGCCATGCACCCTGCCCGTCTCTCCTTGGGCTCCGAGGCTCTTGTCAGAGTTCCTACAGACACCAGGACACAGGAGGCATTGAAAAATTAACTGGTGTCCTCGTAAAGGCCTCGCCTCGCCTAAGCCACCTCCATCAGTCCACCTCACCAAGACATTTATTCTACCGTATCTTGGACATCCCTCCTCACAGCACCGCCCACACCCGTCACCATGCCCGCCAGTCATTTCAGGCCCACGCCAAGGCACCAAGACACGGCCAGATCACACAGTTTTCACGCCAAGGCACGCAATGTAAACGCTTCTTCCTCAGGCAATGTGCAATCTCTCACCCATAATTGAAACCACATGCTCACCTTTCAGTATCATTCCTCAAGTATTTTCGCCATCCTTCCTTGCAGCGCCGCCTACGCCCTTCAGCACACGCGCCAGGCATCCCACGCCCACGACAAGGTGTCAGAACACGCCCTTGTCACACTGCTTTCACGATAAAGCACAAAATACAAACACTTCGTCCGCATCCTTCGCCGCCACGTGCAGTCTCCTGGCTGAAGGAGGAGGGCATGCCACGTGATCACCAGCAGTCAGTGCCGGCGTAGGTGTTACGTCACGATAGTTGGGACGCCTGCCGGTGATTGGCTGGCGATGACGCGATGCTAAAGGACGCTTGTTTGAATTGGATAAGGTGCATCTGTGTTATTAATTTGTTTTCTCGTTTTTCTTTCTTTCTTTCTTTATTCTTTCATATGTATGTTGAGTTATTCAAGCATTTAAACAACCTACACACCACCACCACCACCGCCACCACCTTATTATTCTCATTCAGATCCCGAAATCATCCTTTCGCCCCTTGAAACTTTTCAGAATAAGGTCAGAGAGTCACCCTTGGATGACCTTTATCGACCCGGGTTTACCAGTATGCATGCAAACCTTAACCTTCCTCCTACTGTTGACAGAATCACCAGCACTGTGATAAGACTGCGAAGTGTGTGCATTCCCCCACGCTCTCACCATGCTACTCGCAGGTCACTCATCATGTCTGTCACTCAACCTCCTCGCCTCCTCACACTCCAGCTCTCCTCGTCAAGAAAGTCAGCACCACCCTCCGTGGCCCGGCTGTTGTCATTACTGTGGAGGAGGATGTTCTTGGCCCCCACCGTGGTTGCTAGGAGCCTGCCGCTGACGTCCACTTCACGCCCACCTCAATTGCACCCCATCCTGCTATACAGCGGCACCTAGCACTGGAAACAATTACTACTGCGCCTTCCTCCTCCTTCCCTGTGCCCTGTTTCCTCTACACCCTTGGATCCTTACAATCTGATGGGCGGGCAGGATGTGTAGTCTTCTCTAATAAGGACGGCGCTCCATAATCACTTTTCCTGAGCTGTGTGGCACCTTGGACGCGGTTAGTCTTATGTATCAACGTAGTGTTAGTGGGGTGGTTATATTTGATTCTCAGTCTACTCTCCAGTCTTTTCTAGTGCTCGCTTTGTAGTCTCTATGCTGGGTGGTTAAGTATCATAAGTTGTTTTGCTCTAACCTCTGAGTCATGACCGTTCTCTGACTGTCAAGTTTGCATGGGTTCTTCCTTCTCATATTAGTCTCTCACAGTGACAGAGTTAATGCCTCGCCAATGAAGCTTGCAGATTGCCTCGTTTTTTTTCTATCTTATCCTGGATCTTCGCTGCTGCCGACCACTCTATTAATCACTCTAGAGACCTTCAGAGGAATGAGAGTCACCTTCTGACATTACGACGCCTTCCGCTACAAATGTTACAAGTGTATTTCCGGAGGCACAAGGCTCCATCTCGGCTACAAGCATGTGGCAGGTTGCTGGCCAAGAAGAATGTCACTTCTAGGCTCGTATTCTAAAACACTTCTGTGCTTCACCTCCACAATTTCAAAAGGATTTACTTAAATTTGCACGAGTTTTTTTAAGACGATTTTACAGATGTAGAGGCACTTTGACAAGTTTCTACATTATTAACTAAAGAAACACTTGAAAACCTCGCTAATCATGTCTGTGGCCTCGGAATATAGTCGTGGTGAGAGAGTAATACGGACTTAGTGTCTTGTGTGAGGCGTACCGAAGGCCGACACTCTGGACCACTGCTGTCTCCACTGCCCGGATGTTTATTCTCTGCTGCCTTCCGGTATCTCACTTCTAAACGTTTGTCATGTCTTGAGTGTAGACCATCTGGCTGTCTTTGCCCGCTGTCTAAACTTTGGTGGCTGTTAGTTTCAATCACAGGTTCTCTCCACTCTTCAATCAAATGTACTTTTCATATTTTAATTTTGACATAATGCATTAGTTTGGCGCATTTGTGTGTAATAAATTAACTCTCTCTCTCTCTCTCTCTCTCTCTCTCTCTCTCTCTCTCTCTCTCTCTCTCTCTCTCTCTCTCTCTCTCTTCCAGACCGTACTCTTTCTACCCTCCATCTTCCTCCTCCTCCTCCTCCTCCTCCTCCTCCTCTTTAATTAAAAAGCCTCGCATTACGCTGTCACTCCCAGTTATCCCTCTCACCCCTTTTTTAACACACACACACACACACACACACACACACACACACACACACACACACACACACACACACACACACACACACACACACACTAGTACTTTATAATATTCTTCATTTGTAGTAAACGACAACAACAACAATAATAATAATAATAATAATAATAATAATAATAATAATAATAATAATAATAATAATAATAATAATAATAACAACAACAACAACAACAACAACAACAACAACAACAACAACAACAACAACAACAACAACAACAACAACAACAATGATAATAATTATAATAATAATGATAATAGTAACAATACAATTACAAAGTTAAATAGGTTCAAGTTTTTTATTGCTCATAAAAATCTCTCTCTCTCTCTCTCTCTCTCTCTCTCTCTCTCTCTCTCTCTCTCTCTCTAAGTCATAAATGTGGAAATTCCCTCCCTGAAAACTAAAGGAAATTGTGAGAGGAGGAGGAGGAGGAGGAGGAGGAGGAGGAGGAGGAAGAGGAGGAAGAGGAGGAAGAGAGAGAGAAGAAGGAGCAGGAGGAAATGGCAGTGGCAGTAGAGATGCGATGAGAGAGAGAGAGAGAGAGAGAGAGAGAGAGAGAGAGAGAGAGAGAGAGAGAGAGAGAGAGAGCCCAATATATGAAATCAAACGTACACCCTTTTCTGCTATCTCCTCTTCCTTCTTCTCTCCCTCTTCCTCCTCTTCCTTATTCCCCATACCTCATGTTTTTCCTTCCTTTATAATATTGTTCTCCTCCTCCTCCTCCTCCTCCTCCTCCTCCTCCTCCTCCTCCTAGTCCCATTTCTCCTTTCTTTCTCTCTAGTAACAAAAAACAACAACAATGAATTAGGGTTTTATTTTTTAGCTCGAATAACAATTTAGTAATAATATACGCAGTTGCACACACTCACACACACACACACACACACACACACACACACACACACACACACATTCATTACCATAATCAGAATGAACGCTTGTGTAATTGGGAAAGTAATGGTTACCTTTTTAAAGAGAGAGAGAGAGAGAGAGAGAGAGAGAGAGAGAGAGAGAGAGAGAGAGAGAGACTTAAGCGACAGTATACTAATAAAAATCAACCTTCAAGCCTAATGATACACCGCCCATTTCTTCTCCTTCATGTACAACACATATACATGCCTATATGCACAGTACATACACTTATCCAGAGGTTCTCAACCATTTTAGTCTTTAAGAACCCCTTGATTTATAAGACTTTCTATCCGAACCACCAATAATCTGACATCGATCAGAATGTTATCTTAGTGGCAGACGGTAACTCAACATGAAGCGGCACTGCAAAGGATATTATTTGATCAGCCATCTCAATACTCCTGGAATGATAATTTCGTGACGGTAATTCAGTATGGAATGGTTCTCTATAAGATATTCTTAGATAAGCCATCTGAGTCTCCCTGGAAATCTTGTGAACTCCTGCACTAATCTAAGCATACAAACATGAAATACATAGTACACACACACACACACACACACACACACACACACACACACACACACACACACACACACACACACAATAGAAGTTTAAGGGTATTAGTTTTATAATAGTTCTCATGTAGAAACCAGAAGGGAGTGGTGATTGGGAGTCAGACATGAGGTTGACAAAAGTGTGGCTTAATTTACAAATCACGACTTCGGCCTATGATATTAATCAATTATAATCCCTTGAGTTAACATGTTACTCTGAGTAAGGATAAGGATAGGAAGGCTGCTTAATCATGTAGGGGTCGAGACGTCTGTACCGACAACCAATTGGAAGGATTATTGCTCGGTATTGCCGGCTTGAGGCGGCTGAAGATTTAGCAGCAATTTTCTCCATGTTGATAATTTGTCAAGATCATATATCTCATCACATTCATATCTAACATAAAATTATATCAATCTTATATAAATTTTAATTTGTTAATTTTATCTTTATAAACGAAAATGTGAAACTCTTATAATATCCAGCAAATGTCGACAATTTACCAATGTATTGAAATAAACAATATACATGAGTAATATCAATCTTAAAATAGTCAATGTCAATATCTTATTATTTTCTATTTATTAATACTACATTTTAAATGAGAAAGTTGAACAATTACAATACCGGGTGAAATGTCGACAGTTTGCGAGTCAGTACAGAGGCAACACACCGCCATGGAGAAGTGAGTTATGGTCTTTCCTACTTTTCGTTAGTATTTACCTGTTATTTACCCCTGCACTGGTAGCCAGCTGACAGGTAGTACCCTCCAGTGCCTGTGTAGTGGTTAGGGGTGCCAGTGTCCAGTGTTGAAGAGTGCCAGAGCTGAGATGTAGTGCCTCGAGTCTTAAGTTGTTAAATTTTTATCCGAGTTATTTGTATATTCCTGATTTATTTTATTTTGCGTACTTTCGGTGTGTTTGTTTTACCTCTCTCTCTCTCTCTCTCTCTCTCTCTCTCTCTCTCTCTCTCTCTCTCTCTCTCTCTCTCTCTCTCTCTCTCTCTCTCTCTCTCTAAAATAATTATTTTCTCTGATGTTTTTTTTTATTTCTTGCTGCACTCGTTTTCACTTCTCTCTCTCTCTCTCTCTCTCTCTCTCTCTCTCTCTCTCTCTCTCTCTCTCTCTCTCTCTCTCTCTCTCTCTCTCTCTCTCTCTCTCTCTCTCTCTCATTTCTGTTATATTAATTTATTTCTCTTACTTTTTTCCATATCTGCATATTTCTTCTTTTACTAATTTTCTTTTATGCCTTTTACTTTATTTCTATTCTTGTTCATTTATTTTCATTTCCATCTTCATTTATTTATTTTTCCTTTCATAATTATTTACTGTACCTCCTATTCCCTAGATTCTATTGCTTTTGTTTTCATTTCTTCTTTACTTTTCATCTTTCTAAAACTTAACAAAAAAGGAGAATAAGACAAAATGAAAAAATATACACACACACCCCAACACTACTACTACTACTACTACTACTACTTCTTTTTCTTCTTCTTCTTCTTCTTCTTCCTCCTCCTCCTCCTCCTCCTCCTCCTCCTCCTCCTCCTCCTCCTCCTCCTCCTCCTCCTCCTCCTCCTCTACTTCCACTACTGCTACTGCTGCAGCTGCTACAACAACTACTACTACTACTACTACTACTACTACTACTACTACTACTACTACTACCACCACCACCACCACCACTACTACAACCACTTGATTTTTCAGGGAAGTGGTGAATCGCCTCATTTACTCAGTCATCAAGTTCCTGCAGTCCCAATTGGAGGCCAGTGGAGGTGCAGCAGGTGGAGGACTGACGGAGGAGGGGGTGGAGAGTGTGGAGGTGGCTATTCAGTGCCTTGAGACAGCTTATGGGGTGTCTCTCTCCCAGACAGACTTGGCTACATCACGTTCTATCTATCAGATATTTGCCGAGGCTGTGAAGAGTGAACCGCCAGTGAGTGATGTCTGTGTGTATGTGTGTGTGTGTGTGTGTGTGTCTGTTTCTCTCTTTTTCTGTTTCTGTTTCTCTATGTGTCTCTTTCTGTCTTTTTCTTTGAGTGGTTGTATCTCTCTCTCTCTCTCTCTCTCTCTCTCTCTCTCTCTCTCTCTCTCTCTCTCTCTCTCTCTCTCTCTCTCTCTCTCTCTCTCTCTCTCTGTTTTTATCTTGCTTTGCCACTGTGTCTATGTATTTTGTCTTTTCTCTTTCTTTTTTCCTCCGTCTATATGATTTTCTGTATGTTTTCCACATAACTAACAAACCATATAATAAATGTACAGAATAACACCAACACTTAATAACTCAATAAAAACACCAGAACACACACTAATGAACCACAAGGCAGACTGATAGAGGCCTCAGTCAAATACCATCTACCTTTGTCTCCCCGTAAACTGTGCAGGTTGTAGGGGAGAGGGCAGCCTCCGCCCAGCAAACCGAGGCCCCACCCCAGCAGGAGGCCAGCGAGGAGGAGAAGGCTGAGGCGGAGAAGCTGAAGAATGAAGGGAACCAACTGATGCGTGATGAGAGGTTCAGGGAAGCTCTCGACTGCTACACTAGGTCAGTTAATGTCAAAATTCACTTGAAATACAAAGGAAAGGTTAAAATTTTAGTTAGTTTAAGATAGATTTAATGGAAATATAATGGATTTTTTCTTTTTTCTCTTTTGTTTCATGTAGTAGAGGTCAAAATTCACTTGAAATATGGTAGGAAAGGTTAAAATTTTTGTTCAATAAAAACAGATTTCAAGATGTAATGAATTTTTTTCTTCTTTGTTATGTAAGAAGGGAAATCTGGCCATTTGCAACAAAAACAATTACTTAAAAGGCCCACTTAGATGCCAATCCCCAAGCAGGTCTGAGAGAGTTTGCCAAAAGAATAGGATAAATGTCTTGAAAAATCCATCTTAAATGATTTCAGGTTATATGAAGATGAAAATACAGAAGCAGGCAGGGAGTTCCAGAGTTTACCAGAGCAAGGAATGAATGATTGAGAGTAGCTACTGGTTAACCCTTGCATTAGAGAGTTAGCCAAAAGAATAGGATAAATGTCTTGAAACCATCGTCTTAAATGAGTTCAGGTCATAGGAAGATGGAAATACAGGAACAAGCAGGGAGTTCCAGAGTTTCCAAGAGAAAAGTGATGAATGATTGAAATTTCTGGTTAACCTTTGCATTAGAGAGGTGGACAGAATAGTGGTGAGAGAAAGAAAGTATGAACTAAGGTATAAGTGGTATAGGGGACATAGCAAAGATGACTAGCAAAATCCTGCATCAGCAATTGGCATCGAGGAAATGTAGGTTGATTAAGTTAGATTTAAATAAAGGATAGTAATTGATTATTGGTAGGAATTGAGGTTTTGCATGTGTTTTTTGGATATAACAAGGATGACCTTCTTAACCGAACTTCTTGCCCTATCTACTCCTACGCTGAGGATACCACCTTACATCTTTCCATGTCCTATCAGAGACGCCCAACCCTTCAGGAAGTCAACAGATCACGCAGGGACGCCACAGAATGCCTGACTTCCGATCTCTCTTAAGATTTCTGGTTGGGGCAGAGAAAATCTAGTATAGTTTTCAATGCCTCAAAAACTCAATTCCTCCATCTATCAACTCAACACAACCTTCCAGACAACTATCCCCTCTTCTTCAATGACACTCAACTGTCTCCCTCTTCCACACTGAATATCCTTGGGATGTCCTTTACTCGTAATCTTAACTGGAAACTTCATATCTCATCTCTTGCTAAAACAGCTATGAAGTTAGATGTTCTGAGACATCTCTGCCATTTTTTCTCACCCCTCCAACTGCTTACTCTGTATAAGGGCCTTATCCACCTGTGTATGGAGTACTCTTCACATGTTTTGGGGGGATCCAGTCACACAGTTTTACTAGATAGGGTGGAATCAAAAGCTTTTCGTCTCACCAACTCCCCTCCTCTGACTAACTGTCTTCAGCCTCTTTCTCACCGCCGAAATGTTGCCTCTCTTTCTATCTTTTATCGCTATTTTTATGCTAACTGTTCTACTGATCTTGCTAACTGCATGCCTCCCCTCCTCCTGTGGCCACGCTGCACAAGGCTTTCTTCTTCCTCTCATCCCTATTCTGTCCAACTCTCAACCATTCATCCCTTTCACTGGTAAACTCTGGAACTCCCTCCCTGCATTTGTATTTCCGACTTCCTACGACTTGTCTTCTTTTAAGAGGGAGGTATTGAGGCATTTGCTCCAGAATTTTGGCTGATGCTTTAGAACTTTTTGGAGAGCCAGCACTCAAGTGGGCCTTTTCTTTAATCCTTTTTTTTTTTTTTGCCCTTGGCTGGCCCTCTTCCCTATGTCAAAAATAAATAAATATATAAGAAGAAGAATGAAAAGCAAAATCTTGTGTCAGTAATTAGATAGAAAATATAGGGCTTAGATTTAAAAGAGATAGGAAGGAATTGGTTGTAAGAATTGAGGTTTTGTAAGTGTTTTTGAGGATATAACAAGGGTGATAGCAGTGTTGTCATTTATTAGATAGAAATATAGGATTTAATCTTGATAAAGTAAGATTTTAAAAAGATAGGAATTAATTGATTTTGTAAGCATTTTAGAGGATATAACAAGAATATTGAGTGAAAGCAAAAAATTGTGTCAGTAATTAGATAAGAATATAAGTTTAGTTTAATAGTGTTAGATTTAAAAGATAGAAAGAAATTGGTGGCAGAAATTGAAGTTTTATAAGTGTTTTTGAGGATATAAGAAGGGTGAAAGCAGTGTTGTCAGTAACTAGATAGAAATACAGGGTTCAATCTTGATAAAGTTAGATTTTTTAAAAAGATAGGAAGGAATTGATTTTTTAAGCATTTTAGAGGATATAACAAGAATAGTAAAAGTGAAAGCAAAATGTTGTGTCAGTAATTAGATAAGAATATAAAGTTTTATCTTAATAGAGTTAGATTTTTTTTTATTATTTATGACCTAAAGGGGATATTTTGTGGTGTACCTCCTATCTCAAAGCCCACCCGCTAGGAAACCGTTGCCCCGAGTGAGGAAGCCCAACCAACACTCGGACCGTGGACAGGATTCGAACCCGTGCGTTTGGAGACCCTTGGACCCCAAAGCATGCATGGTTCCACTGTACCATATTGAGTTAGTTGAAAGAGATAGAAAGAAATTGGTGGTAGGAAATGATTTTATAAGCTGTTTAGAGGATATAATGATAGCAAGACTGAAAAATCCTATCATTGGATAAGAGAAATATAGAGTTGACAAAGTTAGATTTTGAAAGAAAGGAAGAAATTGGTATCTTGAGTCTTAAAGCTGTCACTGTTGTACTTTAACCTTTATCCTTGACGTACATTACTCCACATGTCTATTTTATTGTCCTAAGAATGATAACCACTACACTCCTTCAAACAAACTATCCCTCAACTATCACAAAAACACTAAAAACTCACAAAGCACTCAACATTGAACTCTCAGACCTGCTTGAGGACTGGCATCTAAGAGGACCTTTTTGTTTAATCATTTTCGTTACCTTTTGCCAGATTTTTCCTTACATAAGAATAGATTAATAAATAGATAAATAAAAGGTACTAGCTATAAATATTCAAATTATTAAATGTATGTAATCCTCTATAATCCTTCAAACTAGCAATGTAATCCTCTATAATCCTTCAAACTACCAATGTAATCCTTTATAATTCTTCAAACTACCAATGTAATCCTCTATAATCCTTCAAACTATCAATGTAATCCTCTATAATCCTTCAAACCACCAATGTAATCCTCTATAATCCTTCAAACTAGCAATGTAATCCTTTATAATCCTTCAAACTACCAATGTAATCCTCTATAATCCTTCAAACTACCAATGTAATCCTCTATAATCCTTCAAACTAGCAATGTAATCCTCTAATCCTTCAAACTACCAATGTAATCCTCTAATCCTTCAAACTACCAATGTAATCCTCTATAGCCTTCAAACTACCAATGTAATCCTCTGTAATCCTTCAAACTACCAGTATAATCCTCTATAATCGTCCAAACTACCAATATAATCCTCTATAACTCTCTCCTTACCACCACGCAGGGCCATCAACAAGGACTCCCGCAATGCTGTGTACTACTGCAACAGAGCGGCCGCCCACAGCAAGCTTAACAGTCAGCGAGAGGCCATCGAGGACTGCAAGAGGGCCCTGCAGATTGAGCCTCAGTACAGCAAGGCATATGGCAGGATGGGGTAAGCTTTCTTTTCTTTCTTTTTTATGTCAGAAGGGAAATTTGGTCAAGAGCAGCAGAAATTAGAGAGGAACACTTAGAGGTTAGTCCCTAAGGAGGTTTAAGAGAGTTAGCCAGAAGAATGGGATAAATGTCTTGAAATCTCCCTCCTAAATGGATTCTAGTTATAGGAAGATGGAAATACAGAAGCAGGCAGAGAGTTCCAAAGTGTACCAGAGAAAGAGATGAATAATTGAGTTCTCTTTAACTCTTACATTTGACAGGTGGAGAGAATGGGATAAATGTCTTGACACCTCTCTCTTAAATGGATTCTAGTTATAGGAAGATGGAAATACAGAAGCAGGCAGATAGTTCCAGTGTATACCAGAGAAAGGCATGAATAATTAAGAGTACTGGTTAACCCTTGCATTAGAGAGGTGGAGAGAATGGGATAAATGTCTTAAGATATCCCTCTTAAATGGAACTCAGGTCATAGAAAGATGGAAATACAGAAGTAGACATGGAGTTCCAGAGTGTAGCAGAGAAAGAGATGAATGATTGAGAGTACTGGTTAACCCTTGCATTTGACGGAGAGAGAATGGGATAAATGTCTTGACACCTCCCTCTTAAATTAGTTCAGGTCATGAAAGTTGGAAATGCAGCAGTAGACAGGGAGTCCAGAGTGTACCATAGTAAGAGATGAATGATTCAGAGTACTGGTTGACCCTTACATTAGAGAGGTGGACAGAATGGGATAATTGTCTTGAAACCTCCCTCTTAAATGGACTCAAGTTATAAGTTGGAAAAACAGAAGCAGGCAGGGGTTCCAGAGTTTACCAGAGAAAAGGATGCTTGCTGTGTGTTTGTGTGTGTTGGAGATGGTCTTAGTTGCTGTGAGAATGTGGGTGTGGGAGTTGCTTGTTGTAGTTTAAAGAAGGAATACCAAAAAACTGAACATATATTTGTGTGTGATGAAGATGTTTTAGATATTAAGAGATGTGAGAGTGGAAAGAGTAAAGGATTAAACATATCTTTGTGTGTATTGAAAATATTTTAGGTGTTATTAAGAGATCTGAGAATGGAAATGTTTTGTTGTAGGTAAAAAAAAAAAATAGCAAGAGATGAAATATACAGTTGTGTGTATAAAAGTTAGTCTTGGTGTTATTAAGGGTATGAGGTTTTTGTTTAAAAAAGGTATGTTAAGCGATTAAAAGATACCTTAGTTTGTATTAAAGATATTTTATGTGTTAATAGAATATTTGAGTGAAAATGTTCTATTGTAGCTTAAAGAAGGAATACCAAGTGATAGAATATACCTTTCTGTTACTAAAATGTATTCCAGCTATTACTATTAACTATCTCAATACTTGGATGCATTTTTGCCATGAGTTTTGGTATATTAAATGATTTTATTTACATTAGGAAAGGTCTATGGAAGTTAGAATATTAATGACCAGAGTGTTCAGTATTTTCATTTCCACATAAGTTTCTGAAGCTTTATGAAATCACCAAATAATAAGCAGAATAAATTTAAGAACTTGTCAAGATACTGAAGAGGTTAAGATCTGTAAGAGCGAAAATATCAATTTACAACATAATAAAAAGGAAAACAAGAAAAATTAAATGATCAAGAAACCAAGGCATATCTAAACAGTTATTAGACTCACAACTCTCTCCCAGGCTGGCATACTCAAGCCTGAATGAGCACCAGCAGGCCAAGGAGTGCTACCAGAAGGCACTTGAACTGGAGCCTGACAATGAGAGCTACAGAGGCAACCTGGCCATCGCTGAGGAGAAACTGCAGGCGGAACCACAGCCTCCTCAGGGGAACGCATTTGGTGGCTTTGGTATGTTGGAGGATTGTGATGGTGGTGGGTGTTTGGTGGGTGTGGTGAAGGGTGACTGGTTAAGCGATGGTGGTGGATGTGTGATTGAGTGTGTGTGTGGTGAAGGATGATTGGTTGTGATGTTCGTGGGTGGGTGGTGGTGAATGTTTGGTGTGTGTGGGTGTGTGGTGAAGGCTGACTGGTTAAGTGATGGTGGTGGATGTGTGGTGTGTGATGAAAAGTGACTGGTTGTGATGGTGTGTGGTTGTGTATTGGTGAATGTTTGGTGTGTTTGCATGTGTGGTGAGTATTTGTTTGTGTTGGTGGTGGATGTGTGGTGAATGTTTGGTGTGTTTTTACCTAGTTGTAGTTTTACAGGGCCTGGGCTTTATGCTCGTGTGGCCCCGTCTCCATATCTACACTTATCCAGTTTTTCTTTAAAACTATGCACACTCGTTGCTGACACCACTTCTTCACTCAAACTGTTCCAAGTCTCAACACATCTTTGCGGGAAACTATATTTTTTAACATCTCTCAGACATCTTCCCTTCCTCAGTTTTTTACTGTGCGACCTTGTGCTTCGAATGTCATATTCTTCTCTCAGGATCAGTTTCTCATTATCCACTTGATCCATTCCATTGATCAATTTATAAACCTGTATCAGATCCCCTCTCTCCCTTGTCTGTTCTAGGGTTAGTAGATTCATAGCCTTTAGTCTCTCCTCATATGTCATCCCTTCAAATTCTGGAACCATTCTTGTAGCCATTTTTTGTAGTCTCTCCAACTTCTTTATGTGTTTCTTTTTATGAGGGGTCCACACTACTGCATATTCCAATCTGGGTCTTTTTATAGTACTTATCAATTTCTTCATCATTTCTTTGTCCATGTAGTGAAATGCTAATCCTGTGTGTGTGTGTGTGTGTGTGTGTGTGTGTGTGTGTGTGTGTGTGAAGGGAGGTGTTTAAATGGAGGAAATGAAAATATATCTAAAATTTGACTGTATTAAACTTACGAGATATTTATGAAGACATCTTTGTATATTTCTTTCAGATGTATCGTTAATAAACTATCTATTTAATTGGAAGAAGTGAAAATGTATATGAATTTTGAGTATATAAGGACAGTCTTTGTGTGTGTATTGAAGTAAAACATCTATGTATTTTTGAGATGTATGACCAATTAGCAATCTATCTATTTATCTATCTGTCCATTAATCTAACTATCCATCTGTCTATCTTTCAATCTATTTATCCATTTTTCTATTTATCTATTTGTATCTATCTATGTATTTCTATCTGTCTATTTATCTATCTGTATATCTATCTATCTAACTATCTATCTATCTATCTATCTATATATCTATCTTTCATCACAAGGTGGTCCCGGCGGTCTACCATTCGGTCTGGGTGGCTTGAGTGGTCTGGGTGGAGCCGGTGGACCAGACCTGGGCAACATTCTGAGCAATCCAGCCCTTATGAACATGGCCACACAGCTCATGTCAGACCCTAACATGCAGAATATGTGAGTTGCTTAATGTTTACCTTCCTGTTCACTTTTTATTTTTGTTAATTTGTTTATTATTTTGTGTAAGGTGGAAAGTTTGGGTAAGGCAGTAAAATGTCAGCTAGTTAGGCCAATCTGCTCACCTGTCCTGACTCACCTTTTCATTACAGGTAAGGTAAGGTTAGGTAAAGTTGTTGAGTGTATTAATTTTTGGTTTCATATCATACATTTATATTTTTTGTATGCATTTCTATTTATTTATTTATTTATTTTTTTTTTTTCCTATATGTGTAAGAGGAGATATTTGGCCAATGGCATCAAAGACAATTAAACAAAAGGCCCACTTAGATGTCAGTTTCCTAGCAGGTCTGAGTTGCCATAAATGTCTTGATACCTCCCTCTTAAATGGGTTCAGGTCACAGGAAGATGGAAATACAGAAGCAGGCAGGAAGCTCCAGAGATTACCAGTTTAGTTAAAGGTGAAAATACAGAAGCAGGGGGGAAGCTCGGAGATTGCCAGTTTAGTTAACCTCGAGTGCCATGACATTTTTTTTATTCATGTTCATTCTGCTTACTATGTAGTGATTTTATACAGCCTCAGAAACTCATGTAGGGGGTTGAAATAGTGAAGACTGGCCATTAATCTTCTGACCTCCATAGACCCTTCCTAATGTCAATAAAATGGTGTAGTCCTATACAAATCTCAAGATAAAGATGTGTCCCAGTATTGTAGGAGATAAGATAGAAATACAGAAGCAGACAAGTAGTTCCAGAGATTACCAGTTTAGTTTGGTTTACTTTTGTGATAGTGAGTGAAAAGTAATACTGTCATCATCAACGTATATTTCAAGGGAAGGTTTGGTGTAGTTATAGTGAATGAAAAGCAGTGTTGTCATTATCACTGTTTATGTTTCAAGGGAAGGTTTGGTGTAGTGATTGACAGTGAAAAATAACATTGTCATTATCACTATCACTGTTTATGTTTCAAGTGAAGGTTTAGTGATAGACAGTGGAAAGTAACATTATCATTATCACTATCACTTTCTCTTATGTTTCACTGTTCACTTCATATCTCAGGGTTTGGTGAACAGGTGTAATCATTGTTCAAGTCATATTGTCATCATTATTACATTTCCTTTATTGTGTTCACTATTTTCCTGCATTTTTTTATTATTTCATACTGTATTTTATTCTTTTACAGTTTTTGTTTTATTCTTAGAGCTCAAGCAGATTTTTCTTTTACCTTCCTGCTCATCTTTCACTTGTTTTTATTATTTATTTATTTATTTTTATTTTTTTTTTACTATTATTTTTTTTTTTTTTTTTTTTTTCCTTTTTAATTTATCCATTTTATTATTTTACTATTAAGTTATCTCCATATTCTTTTGACTTTCAGTGTTCCAATATTTATTTTTTATATGTATTTTTATATATTTTTCTCTCTGACACCTGTATAACTTAATTTTTCTTTATCGTCATTACCTTATAATTAAATCCTTACTAAGCCTTTTAAATGTTTCCTTTCAATATTAGAATCTTTATTTTATATATTCTTTACATTTCTCTATTTTTGTCTTTTGCACAATCAATTTCTGTATTTATATCTATCCATCACATTATTAGATTCTTTTCTTTAGACATTTTTCTTTAATTATATCCTTGCTAAAGCCTTTTAAATGTCTCCTTTCAATATTACAATCTTTATTCTACATATTCTCTACATTTTTCTCTATTTTGTCTCTTGCACATTCCATTTCTTCATTTTTCTCTATCCTACACATCATTGATTTCTTCTCTATAGGCATTTCTCTTTAATTAAATCTTTACTTTAGTCTTTAAATGTCCTCTTTCAATATTATAATCTTTTCTCTTACATATTTTTACATTTAACTCTGTCTCTTACATAACCTCCATTTCTTTATGTCTCCTGTACAACCTCTATTTCTTCTTTATAGGCATTTCCCTTTTTTCATTTCCTTTAATTTCTAAACTACCCTCCTACGGATTCTATCCTTCTCTCTGTACCTTCATCTCCAGTTTCCTTTCCGATCGTTCTATTGCTGCTGTAGTAGACGGTCACTGTTCTTCCCCTAAAACTATCAACAGTGGTGTTCCACAGGGTTCTGTCCTATCACCCACTCTCTTTCTATTATTCATCAATGATCTCCTAAATCTGACTCAATGCCCTATCCACTCCTATGCTGATGATACCACCCTGCATTATTCAACAGCGTTCAACAGACGCCCAACCCAACAACAATTAAATGACTCAAGGCGAGATGCTATAGGACGCCTAACTTCTGATCTTTCACTTGTTTCTGATTGGGGCAGAGAAAACCTGGTTTTGTTCAATGCCTCAAAACTCAATTTCTACAACTATCTACTCGACATAACCTTCCAGACAACTATCCTCTTCTTCAATAACACTCAACTTCCCTCTCCTCTACATTAAACACACTCGGTCTATCCTTCACTAAAAATCTAAACTGGAAATTTCACATCTCTACTCTTGCTAAATCAGCTTCCAAGAAGTTAGGTGTCCTATGGCGTCTTCGTCCATTTTTCTCTCCTCCCAGCTGCTTGCTCTGTACAAGGGCCTTATCCGCCCGTGTATGGAGTATGGCTCTCATGTCTGGGGATCCACACACAGCTTTACTAAACAAGGTGGAATCTAAAGCTTTTCGTCTTATCAACTCTTCTCCTCTAACTGACTGTCTTGATTCTTTAAGTCACCGCCGCAATGTTGCATCTTTATCTGTCTTCTACCGCTGTTTTCATGCTGTCTGCTCTTCTGAACTTGCTAACTGCATGCCTTCCCTCCTGCGGCCTCGCTGCACAAGACTCTCTACTTCTTCTCATCCCTATTCTGTCCATCTTCCTAATGCAAGAGTTAACCAGTATCTTCACTCCTTCATTCCCTACACTGGTAAACTCTGGAACTCTCTACCTGTGTCTGTATTTCCACCTGCCTATGACTTAAACTCTTTCAAAAGAGGAGTGTCAAGACACCTCTTACGTTAACTGGACCCTCCTTTTAGATTTTTTGTTTTTTCTTTCTACTTTCCTCTTAACAGGGCCTGGCAACCAGCGGGATTTTTTTTTTTTTCCAACACTTTGTTTGCCCTTGGCCAGTGCCCTTGTAATGTAAAAAAAAAAAAAAAAAAAATTTAAATGTCCCCTTTCAATACTATAAGCTTTTCCGTTACATATTTTTACATTTATCTCTGTGTCTCCTACATTACCTGCATTTCTTCTGTATGTCTTTACTATACAACCTCTGTTTCTTCATTATAGTCATTTCCCATCCATTAATTTCTTTCTATAGTCTTTTAATTCTCTTCTTCCAATATTTTTTTATGGAAGAGGGGGAAGCTGGTCAAGGGCAACAAAAAAATATAAAAATGGGCCCACTTGATTGCCAGAAAAGATAATAGAGTTAGCCAAAAGTCTGGGACAAATGGGACAACCTTTATTTTTACATTTTCTCTGTATATCCTTCCCTTTGATCAATTCCTTAAATTTTAACACTGACACACTCTCTGGGACAAATGAGACAGTCTTTAGTTTACATTTTTCTCTGTATTACCTTCCCTTTGACTGATTCCTTCTAACATTGACACTCACTCTCTGGAAAAATGGGAGTCTTTATTTTACATTTTTCTCTGTGTATCCTTCCATTTGACTCATTCCTACTATTCCAAAACTGACTCTCTCTGGAAAAATGGGAGTCTTTATTTTACATTTTTTTTTTTCTGTGTATCCTTCCATTTGACTCATTCCTTCTATTTTAACATTGACACACTCTCTGGGACAAATGGAACAGTCTTCATTTAACATTTCTCTGTGTATCCTTCCCTTTGAATCATTCCTTCTGACACTGACATTCTCCACTTCCTCAAAACACTTGGATATATAAGAAGAGAAAAATGTCCTGCTAGACGAATGAGGGTAAATGAGAAATGTCAAACAAGACACATGAAGCCAAGAGCCTACAAGCTGAAGCAAGGTCATTGAGTTGCCAAGAAGAAGATGTCTTGTTATCCACTACACATTTTCCTTTGACTCATTCCTTCTATTTTAACAGTGACATTCTCTGGACTAATGGAACACTATTTTACATTTCTCTCTTGTATCCTTCCCTTTGACTCATTCCTTCTGACACTGACACACTCTCCACTTCCTCCAGGTTGAGTAACTTCATGGGAGTGATCGCTGGTGGTGGAGGGCCTGGTGGTGGTGGCATCCCAGGTGGTGGCATCCCTGGTGGTGGCCTCCCTGGTGGTGGCATTCCTGGTGGTGGCATTCCCAGTGGTGGCATTCCTGGTGGTGGTGCCATACCCAACCCCAACCCTTCCCCTCCACCTCCCCCCACTGCCCCCTCCCCAGGCCAAGGTGGTGCCCCAGGAGCTGGGGGGATGGAGGCTCTGCTAAATGCGTAAGTGTTTGAGACAGAGCGACAGAAAGTGAGAGAGAGAGAGAGAGAGAGAGAGAGTAATGAAGAGAAGAGGGGAGGAGGAGGAGGAGGAGGAGGAGGAAGAGGAAGAATGAGGAGATAAAAGTGAAAAACAACTTGAAGGGAAGATGAATCATAATAAGAGAGAGAGAGAATGTGTGTTGAGCTATAAAAGATTGGGTATTAAATAAAGTTCTAATGGCTTTTTGTAGCTTCCTTTATATTCAGATTATTTATTTATTTATTCATTTTTACCTGTATGCTCAGATTTCATTTATTGTTTTTATTGATTTATTCTAAGATTGGTCCTGCTTATTTTGTCCTTGTGTTCTCAGTGAGTGATAGTTCGCAGGTTGTCATTTTCTTTTGTTCATGTTAGTTTGGTAGGTGACAGCTTGCTTTTCCAGTGTTTTATCTGTGTAAGAGGGAAATCTGGCCAAGGGCAACACAAATTTTTAAGCAAAAAGGCCCACTTAGATGCCAGTTCCCAAGCAGGGCCGTGAGAGTTAGCTTGAAGAATGGGATAAATGTCTTGAAACCTCCTTTTTAAATAAGCTCAGGTCATAGGAAGATGGAAATACAGAAGCAGGCAGGGAGTTTCAGAGTGTACCAGAGAAAGATATTAATGATTGAAAGTACTGGCTTACTCTTGCATTAGAGAGGTGGACAGAATGGGATAAATGTCTTGAAAACTCCCTCTAAAATGAGTTCAGGTGATAGGAAGATGGAAATACAGAAGGAGGCAGGGAGTTCCAGAGTGTACCAGAGAAAGGGATAAATGATTGAGGATACTGGTTAACTCTTGTAATGTTCTATTGTTCATGTGTTTTGGTAGATCACATTTTGCAGTGGCAGTTCTGACATTGTGTAGTTGTGTTGGCAGTGGGTGGCAGCTGGCAGAACAGAAGCAGAGAAAGAGAAGAATGATTGAAAGTACTGGTTAAGCCTTGTAATGTTCTGTTCATGTGGTTTCATTAGATGACAGTTTGCATTGCTGGTTTTGACGTTCCATTATTCCTGTGTTGGCAGTGGGCGGCAGCTGGCAGAACAGATGCAGAGTCAACATCCCGAACTGGTAGAGCAGATTCGCCAGCAGATGAACCGAGGAGGGCCGGGCAGCGGGCCAGGGGGGGACGGGAGCAACCCACCGCAGCCGCCCCCACAGAGCTAGCTTCCCGGCCCTTCCCTTCAGGCTGACCCTAAGACTGTGGACTCTTTGTTTTGTACACGACAGTTTTCTATTGTTGCCGTGATGACTAACAGGGAAATATTATCTACTGTTCGTTTTTTTCTTGATGCAGTTCCCATATGCAAGTTTTTTTTCAGTTTTTGTAATAATAGAGGAATTTTTATAGTATAAGTAAATAAATGATAGACTGGGTAACACCTCTTGACATGCCAATGGTTTGTGAAGCAGAAAATGGTGGTGTTTTTAAAGGCTCTTTGCTTAGTTACTCACAAAATGCCTGGTTGCAAGTCATTTCTCTACATTTTCTCATCCAGTCTCTCTCTCTCTCTCTCTCCCACTGACAGGCTCTAGTGGAAGTTACTTAGTGTTTTTAGGAGTGTTTTTCATGGTTCTAGTAATAGTTAAGATTTCTGCACGGTCTGTAGGAAAAACACTCTTGGAAACTTGAAATAATCTTAATGAGAGAAGAAATCAATGAAAAAACAGGCATTCAACTGACCTAATAGAAACTGTATCATTATTTTCCTTATTCCAATGCTTCCTTAATGTTTTGCAATAGCCACCACACCCAAGGACTCATGTGAAAGTATTACCTGTATCACCCCTCTTCAGTTTCACTACTAGCACATCTGAAGAGTGTATGCAATAACTATATCTTACAGCTGCACTTTGCCTGGATCATGTTAGGCAAGGCAGTACTTTCTGATAGTCAAACCACCACCAGTGTTTGTGTTGCTGCTTCTGCTATGCCTTGGTTCCTGTTGTGTAAATAGAGGAGGCTAAATGGCTTATAAATAAAGACATCTTGAGTGAGGGGCTGCTGCTGCTGCTGGTGTTGCTGTGGCCTGCTCCTGGGTGCGAGACGTTCGTTATTAAATTTATGATAATCAAGTGGCATTGTGAGGAGATATCTTCCATATTTCACCTTGTGGTTATTGGTAGAGGTGTAGAAGTCTAGGTTATTCAGGTTAATTTGGGAAAACTTGATTATTTGAGGCATTAGAAAAGTGTTTGAAGATATCCTCCCTGTCATTTGTTAACCTAAAGTTATACTACTGTGCTACTTGCAAGTCTGTCATTTTGAATATTGTTGTAAAGATCATGTTAAAATTGATGTGAATCACTGAACCCTTTCCTTGCTCCTGTGTTCCCCTAGAGAAAGACTGCCACCTGTAGGCCTCATGGCTTCTAGCAGCTTCTCTTTCCTTGTGTTCTCATGGAAGGGTGTGTGTGGCTGCCCATGGAAGCTGTCTGGAGTTAGTGGCTGAAAAATACATGCTCCAGAATTTCAGTAAGTTTTATCATTTTGTTGAATAGGAGGAAGCTGTGATGTACTGGATATGTCTGGAAGGAATGCCCTGCAAAATACTAGATTAACAACTAAAACTCACTGGATAGCACAGTTGAAGGCTCCTCCCCACCCACCCACCTACCCATCCACACCCAAAACTGCAAATATCTGAAAAGGCATCTACTTGTTCCAGGATTCATGAAGTTTATTTATCTATTTCTATTTCCATCTCAACATAACTATTTGTCATATGGAAGCTGTAATACTGGCAGTGTATGGAAGGAGAATGCTGGATTAAGAGTATTGCATGTTCCAGGATTTATTCAGCTTTATTCATTTATTTTCTTGTTTGCTCTGAGGAAAGATTTAATTCAAGTGTTCAAGAAAATATATAAGATAAAGAATTAACAGTATGGAAGAAATTCATATGGAAAAAATAGTGTTCCAGATTTGTTCTATTGATTTTTGCTTATTGATTTTTTTTAGTATTGTGTTTCTCCAATGTAAGCAGGCTGTGATGTTCTGGCAGTGTCTGGAAGTAATGCTGGAGAGAGAGAGAGAGAGAGAAAATTAACATTCCAAGATTCACTTAGTTTTTATCTATTCAGTCATCATTGTAATTTCAACATCCATATTTTCCATTATATGCATCATTATGAATATCTTACAGCTTTTCCAGTCATAGGTAGCCTTTAATGTTCAGCCTTGTCATGTCTCCAGTCTTTGGTTTTTTTCCACTGGTCTAAATACTTCCAACTATTGTCTCTTTTCTCTTGACATGCTTCTTTCAACTTACACATAAGCATATTTGAGCATATTCAGTATAATATTATCTATTCCACACCTCATCCTCATTAAGCTGCTGAGAGAGAGAGAGAGAGAGAGAGAGAGAGAGAGGTACAATCAATGTAATCAATACCGAATTGCTCAGTTTGCAGAAAGGTCTTGATTTGCTATCTCTGTTACAAGTTAGAACCATTGAATTGTAAGACAGATAGTTATAAAGGGAATACAAATGATCATAGTACATAATTCAATTTAATGTGTTCTGTATATATGATTATGTGTAAATAAAACTGTCACGTGTCTTTTTTATGACGTAAGTGTTGCAAGAGGAAATAAAACATTATAAAAGTCAATCTTTCATCTTTACTCTCACTACAACTTAACATCAAATTGTATAGATGAGAAGCAAATCTCCTTTAGAAAACAATACCACGTCATCTTTTAACTAATATTCGTGATTTAGTGGCAGGAGAAAATGAAACAATACAATTCACAGAAGAGCAAAAAAGATTCAGACTCGTATTTTTACTCAGCAGAATTCGAGTTAGAATTATGAAATAGAGATGAGAAATAGATTGGCCTTAGAAAACAAGTCCATCTTATAATTTTCACCGACAATCGCGAATTAGGGAAATAAAACACCTTTAGTCGACTTCAATCACTTGTTTTGTTTTTCCAGGGAACAATGGGGTAAGAAAGGAGGGGGGGTATGGGACACGATGACCAGCTGCTGGCCTCTCGCACACTCCCCAGCTTGACCTCACTTATAGCCTTTGGTGCAAGGGGAGGTCAGGTCACCCAGGGGGAGGTTAATTGGTCATTCAGCAGTGAGGTTAGAGAGATAAGCCGGTGTGGGAAATGATAAACGCCGGCCGCTTCTGCCTCCCAGCGGCTTGTTTACCCTCTCAGCTGACCAAGAAAATAGTCACAAGAGAAACTAAATGCATATGAACTCAGGTGATTTTTAGCATATCCTGTCTTCCAATGAATTGTTAAGCGTGTGTAATCATGTGATAATTGTTTATTTAATGTGAGAGTGAGGAGACAATAGAGGCTGCCTTGACCCTCTCAGCTGGGAACCATAACAGTCACTAGAGAAACTAAAAACCTCAAACCTCCACAACACCTCAAATATACATAATGAAAACCCAACAATAAAACACACGTGCATTTACCACACCCCTTGATCTAATAAAACACCAAATCCACAACTTGGGAATGATAGACGCTACCTTGACCCTGTGAAGGACATGACGTCGCCAGCCATTTCGACCAGTTGTATATTGACAGCCGTGAGGGGAGGGTGCGCGCCGCCGACCTCCCGAGTGCCTGAAGTGCCCCTTATTATATGGCCTGTGGAAGCTACCCTTGTGAATACCCTTAGCACATCCCCTCAGCAGCATGGCAGGCCAGTCTATTAACGACAGACTGACGGCGGCGCGCTACAGTCTGGCCGGACAAGGACTAGCAAAATCAGTCTGTAAAGCGACCACAGAAGAAGTTATTGGACCGAAAAAGAAGCATTTGGACTGTACGTGTTGGTTTGGAAGGGGGGGGAGGTGTTGGGGGTGTGGGAAATGGGGAAGGGGAGGGTGTGGCGGGGTTTAAATTCTGAAAGGGGGGGTGTGGCTGGGGTGTTTACCGGGGTCGTGGTGGTGGTGGTAGTCGTAGTGGTAGTGGTGGTGGTGGTGGTGGCATGGTAGGTTAGGTAGAGAGAAGGTACGGTGTTGTAATGGTAGAGGAAGTGAGATACGGCAGGCAGGTTGGTATAGGATGGCAGGAAATGGTAGGATAATGTCATGGTAGATTGTAGTACTGGTATTTCAAAGGTTCATGGTAGAATGGTATATGGGGAAATTTAGTCAATGGTAGGAGAGAGAGAGAGTGTGTGTGTGTGTGTGTGTGTGTATGTGTTATGGTAGAAAAGATATGGTCGAGTAAGATAGAGAATGGTATAAAGAATGTCAGTTTTGTAAGTTAGAGAAGGAAATAGTGACAATGGTAGGCTTGACATGGTAGAATTGAGAGAAATGTTATGGTATTAAGAATCAATATTTAATCAACTCGATCCATCTTGAAATAAGTGAATAGATTTGAAGTATATAAGTATTAGGAACATTTATACCGTATTTAAACATACATTGGATAAATTAATAGTATTTTTGAACTTTTAAATTATCATGTTTTCATTATATATTTGTATTTCTCTCTCTCTCTCTCTCTCTCTCTCTCTCTCTCTCTCTCTCTCTCTCTCTCTCTCTCTCTCTCGTTATCTCTTTCGCCGCTTCCTGTTTTTTTTCAGTGTCTGTCTGTCTGTTTGTGTCTGTCACTGCTTACACACACACACACACACACACACACACACACACACACACACACACACACGATATTAAAGACACGAATGAGTAAAGAAAAAATAATAATTGGGAGTGTAAAAGAAGGATTAAGAAGAATAGAGGATTATGTGAAGATTATCAACGTTTTAATGGCTGTGAGGAAGACGAAATTTAAAGGGCAAGCTAATGGATTATGAAAATGTCTTGAAGTAATGGGAGAAGCAAATCAAAAGTAGTTGTAGAGGACATAAAGACGATTAGAATAGCAGAATAATGGGTTTAAATGGTCTGTGAGATGAGATTTAAAGGACAAACTAATGGATTATGAAAATGCCTTGAAGTAATGGGAGAAGCAATTAAAAAACAGTAGTTATAGAGGAGATGAAGACCATTAGAATAGCAGAATAATGGGTGTAAATGGTCTATAAGGTAAAGAAGAAATTTAAAGGAAGCTAATGGATTAAGAATACGTTTATAAGTAATGAGTTAAGAAAAATAGAAAATAACAATCGTAGAGGACTTAAAGACGATTACAATAGGAGAAAAATGGGTTTAAATGGTCTGTGAGATGAAGATGAGATTTAAAGGGCAAAGTAATGGGTTATGAATACGTTTTGAAGTAATAAATGAAGAAAAAGAAAAATTGTAACAATCATAGAAGACTTAAAGAGGATAAGAATATGATAACAATGGGTTTTAATGGTCTAAAAGATAAAGAACAGATTTAAAGGTAAGCTAATGGATTAATAATACGTTTTGAAGTAATGGGTGAAGAAAATAAAGAAAATTATAACCGTAGAAGACTTAAGATGATTAGAATAGGATAAGAATGGGATTAAATGGTATGAGAGATGAAGAAAAAAATAAAAGGGTAAAATAATGGATTAAGAATACGTTTTGTACTAATGGGTGAAACAACTAAAGAAAATAATAACCGTAGAAGACTTAAAGATGATTAGAATACGATGATAATGGATTTCAATAGTCTGTGTGATAAAGAACAGATTCAAAGGGCAAAGTAATGGAATAAGAATAGGTTTTGAACTAATGGGTAAAGAAAATAAAGAAAAAATAACCGTAGAAGACTTAGAAATGATTAGAATAAAATAATAACAGGTTTAAGTGTCTGTAAGATAGAGATTTACAGACAAAACTATTAGATGATGAATACGTTTTAAATAATGGACGAAGAAAAATGGAAACGAACGTAGAATCCTTAAAGATGATACGAACCAGATAGTA
>NC_059276.1:2648910-2651410 GCF_017591435.1 Portunus trituberculatus
ATAAAATTGTACTGTTAAGAGAAAATGTTTGATGTGATGGCTTTTTCCTTTTCTTTTTCTTTTCTTTTCTTTTTTCTTTTTTCTTATTTTTTTTCTTTTTTTTCTTTTTCCTATTTTTTCTTACTTCATTTTTGGTTTTCCACTTTTTTCTCTTTTTCTTAATTTTTTCTTTTTTCTTTTTCTTTTTCATCATTTTGTTTTCCACTTTTTTATTTTTTCCTATTTTCTTACTTCATTTTGTTTTCCACTTTCTTTTCTTTTCTTTTCTTTTCTTATTTTTCTACTTTTTATTTTCTTTTGTTTTTCTTGTTTTCCTATTTTTTTCTTAATTTGTTTTTCCACTTTTTTTTCTTTTCCTATTTATTTTTTTATTTTTGTTTTCCACTTTCTTTTCTTTTCTTTTTCTTTTTCCTGTTTATTTTTTCCTAATTTTTGTTGTTCCACTTTTCCTTTTTTTCTTATTTTTTCTTGCTTATTTTTTCTACTTTCCTTTTATTTCATTCGTCTTTATTTTTTCCCTTGTATTGTTCAGTTTTTTTTTTATTTTCTTTGCTTCATTTTTATTTCTCGTTTTTCTTCATTTCCTTTTCTTTTTCCTAACTTCTTTCATCTTATTTTCCTAACTTTTTCTTTTATTTTCCTAACTCTTATTTTGTTTCCTAACTTTTATTTTTTCCTAACTCTTATTTTCCTAACTTTTCATTTTATTTTCGTAACTTCCATTATTTTCCTAACTCTTCTTTTTTTTCTCTTATTTTCCTAACTTCTTGATTTTCATTTTATCCTCCATCCATTTTCTTTATTTACTCTCTTAATTTTCTTATTCATTTCCTTTTCTATTCTCTTCCTTTACTTTTCCATTTATCTATCTATTCCTTCTTTATTTTTCTTCATCCCTCATTCACCTTCCATTATTACATTTTATTCTTCCTTTACAAATTCATTTAATATTTGCCTTTGTGGTAATAATGATGTTCCTTCGTACATACAGACAGACAGACAGATAGACACACCACACCTACATGCATACAGACAGACAGAGAGACAGACAGATAGATAAATTATTGACAAGAACAGTAATAAAATGTTGAATTGAGACAGACAGACAGACAGACAGACACAGGTAGGCAGGTAGGCAAGCAGACAGACCTTTTTAAAGTAGGACATTTAATTAAGAGCAGGTGGAGAGAGAGTGAGTGTGAGTGAGTGAGTGAGTGTGTGTGAGTGTGTGTGTGTGTGTGTGTGTGTGTGTGTGTGTGTGTGTGTGTGTGTTTGTGTATTTATTAATCACCTATTTTGTGTGTTTATGTAATCACCTCTCTTTGTGTATCTCTCTCTCTCTCTCTCTCTCTCTCTCTCTCTCTCTCTCTCTCTCTCTCTCTCTCTCTCTCTCTCTCTCTCTCTCTCGTATCTATATCTTATCACTTCCGGTGGTTTTTGAGTGCGTGTTGGAAGCTGTGTGTGTGTGTGTGTGTCTGTGTGTGTGTGTGTGTGTGTGTGTACTACATAAATTCATATTGGCTTTCAACTCGTGTGCACATGAGTATTGCAACATACGCACACACACACACACACACACACACACACACACACACACACACACACACACACACACACACACAGTCAATTGTCAAGAGGAAGTTATTTTCTCGACATAAAAATAAATAAAAAAAAAAACAAGAGAAAGAGGAAAAAGGAAGAGTACAAAGGAATACAAAGGAAAGCCAAACAGCAACAGACCTGTTGGTCCTTTCGGGGCTGTTTGGTAACTACTTCTAACTGGCTACAGATAAGAGAGACAGGACAGTACAGAAGAAGGCTCCTCCCCACCCACCACTCCCTCCAGCTTTCGCTGGCATGGAAAATAGCTTGGAAAAGTACCATGCAGTGTGGAAAAACTGACATGGAATTTTCACAGGAAAGGATGAAAGGAGATTCTATTATTCACCCTACGGTGAACTCTACATATCTATCTATAAGAAAGTTAATATAGTATCATGTTTAATTATTCAGACAAGAAGAGAGCTTGTTGGGGTTATTCTTTAAATATTTATCAATTTTGTTTTTGAATGATGCAATGGAAGTACTGTTTACTATTTCTGAAGGAAGCTTATTCCAAATGTTAACTATTCTATTAAAGAAAAAGTGCTTTGCCTCGTGGGTTTTAAAGCGTTTTGGTGTAATTTTAAATCCATTATTCCTTGTTATGGTGGAATGATCAATAGTAAAATATTTATTTACATCAAGGTTGTTGTATCCCTGAAAATTTTGAAAACTTCGATTAGGTCTCCTCTTATCCTGCGCTTTGTTAAGCTGAATAAATTTAATGCTTCCAGTCGTTCCTCATACGGCTTGTTTCTCAATCTCGGAATCATCTTGGTCACTCTACGCTGGATCCTTTCCAG
Organism: Portunus trituberculatus; assembly: GCF_017591435.1. Lineage (NCBI taxonomy): Eukaryota > Metazoa > Arthropoda > Malacostraca > Decapoda > Portunidae > Portunus > Portunus trituberculatus. The sequence goes on from NC_059276.1 coordinate 2,651,316, forward strand.
TTTTTCAATGTCTTTTCTGTAATATGGTGACCAGAACTGCACACAGTATTCAAGCTGAGGACGCACCAATGAGTTATATAAAGTAAGGATAACTT
>NC_059276.1:2661410-2673910 GCF_017591435.1 Portunus trituberculatus
ATTAATATTTCTCTTTTCCCTTTTGATCACATTTCCTTTTCCTTCTTTTTCACTTTGATATAATAAAAATTCTCATTTCATATTAATTATTTACTCATTAAAATTTCTACTCGTTTTCTGCAGGTTTGAATAATTTTACATTCTGTATTAATTTGTCTCCTTTTCTTTCTTTTTATCACACTTTCATATTTCATCCTTATTATCTTTTCACATTTTCTATAACTATATTTCAAAAAATTGTCATTCATATTAGTTTTTTTAATAATTTTTTCTATTTTTATCCATGTTCAGTATTAATTGATCTCTTTTCCTTCTTTTTATCATACTTTCATATTACTTCTTTATTATCCCTTCACATTTCTATAACTACATGTAAAAAAAACTATGTTCATATTAATATTTTACTCTTCAATTTTTATCCCTGTGTATTAATTTATCTTTTTTTATCACACTTTCATAAATTACATCCTTTTTGTCCCTTCACATTTCTATACAACTATGTGTACAAAAATTATCCATATTAATTGTTTACTAATTTTTTCTATTTTTTACCCGCGTATTGTATTAATTTATCTCTTCTTTTGATCACATTTGCATATTACATCCTTATTATTCCTTCACATTTCTGTATAACTTCATATACAAAAGTTTTCCATATTAATTTTTTGGTGATTTTATTTAATTTTTCCCCATGCACTGTATTAATTAATCTCTTTTCTCTTCTTTTCCAGAGATTTACACAGTACTTAGCATCGAGCAACTGTAATTTCAATCTAGGAGGTTTTCTGGATAAGACAGGAGTTGCAAGTAAGTGTGGTGAAGGTGGTGGCTTTGTGGTGAGATGGTTATGGTGGTGGTGGTGGTGGTTGTGTGTCGTAAGGTACTAAGCACCATATTCAGGAACACTTCCCTCTCTCACTATGACAGTTTTCCAAGGCCACAGAGACAACTGGGTTTTCAAGACAGCTTTTCCTTTTAACCACTTCAGTACTGGACACATTTTTATCTTGAGATTTGTGTACGATTAAACCATTTTATTGACATTAGGAAGGGTGTATGGAGGTCAGAAGATTAATGGCCACAGTCTTCACTATTTTAATCACTCACATAAGTATCTGAAGCTGTATAAAATCACCAAATAATAAGCAAAATGGAAATGTGTCATGGTACTGAAGAGGTTAATAGACTAGAAATCTTGCCAAGCTATCACCAGAACCATAAAAATAGCCTTAAAAAAAATGATTATCTTGAACTGAAGCCTTTGGAAAGCAGTGATGGTGAGAGACCAAAGCGTTTCAGAATACAGGCCAACAGTGATGTGATATTATGGTGTGGTGATGTGGTGAGAGATGGTGAGTGTTGTTAGAGGGAATATATATAGTGATGACTAGAGTGAAAAGAAAGGTTGTGGTGGTGGTGATGGTGTGGTGATATTGATGTGAGAGGAAATGTATATGATAGTGAGAGTGCAGAGGAAGGTTTTGGTGGTGGTGGTGGTGGTGGTGGGAGGATGTTATGATTGATGTTTTTATAATGTTATGATTCACTAAATTACCTTTATTTTTCCTGTTTTTCTTTATTCTTTTTTTTTCATGTGTGTGTATGTGTGTGTGTGTGTGTGTGTGTGTGTGTGTTGTAACATGTATATATATTAACAATGTCATTACTATTATGTATATCACAACTTGTACACTAAACAAGAGTGACAGAAAAGAGGACTTGATTTTTAAAGAGGAGGAGGAGGAGGAAGAGGAGAAACACTTGTATCTTCTCATTTATCAGAAAACACTAAATTTGTCTCATTATTCCAACTACAGTATTTATTTTCATTATTTTGTATATTTTATTTATTTATTTATTTATTTTTACTCTTTTGCTTCAGTGTTAAGTGTGCAATATTGTGATCTACTTAAATGTGGTTGTGGTCTTAAGTAACCATCTGTTCTCCCCCACACACTCACTCTCACTCTCTCTCTCTCTCTCTCTCTCTCTCTCTCTCTCTCTCTCTCTCTCTCTCTCTCTCTCTCTCTCTCTCTCTCTCTCTCTCTCTCTCTCTCTCTCTCTCTCTCTCTCTCTCTCTCTCTGTCACTGGCACATCTGTCAACTACAGATCAAAGTAAGTTGTTTGTTTGTTTGTCATTATGTGTGTGTGTGTGTGTGTGTGTGTGTGTGTGTGTGTGTGTGTGTGTGTGTGAGATAATTCCTTTTACCTTTTTCCTTTCTATTTATCATTACTAAATCTTATAGTCTCTCTCTCTCTCTCTCTCTCTCTCTCTCTCTCTCTCTCTCTCTCTCTCTCTCTCTCTCTCTCTCTCTCTCTCTCTCTCTCTCTAAATATGTGCATTTCTGTATGTGTGTGTGTGTGTGAATAATCTTGAAAGTTGCAGTATTATAAGGTTCAAAATTACTGAATCATTTATCATATTGCCTTGTACAGACTGTCTATCCTGGTGACTATTTTCTAAGTATGTGAAGTATGTGATGTGTATTTGAGTGTCTATCTTAAGTATACAGGAAAATTGTATGTTTACTTTGATATGGCATTTTGAGAGGCAAATATCCTAACCTAACCTAACTTAACTTGACTTGGGAAAATGTATAGGAAGGTATTTTAAGGCAGGATCTAATTTGACCTAACCTAATATGGTTTCTTATGACTGGATGCTTAGAGAGGATAGTTAACCTAATTTGACCAAGAAAAGTACATGTTTTTTTTATTCATACCATATTTTAAGTGGCAGAATGACTTAACTTAACCTAACCTAACCTGACCTATCATGATATATTCGTGTCATTAAACTTACTATTTCTGTGTTCATCAGGTCATCCGCAAATAAGTAAGTAAAAGATTCTTTCCCTTTAATGTTTGGTAGTGTGGTAGCAGTAGTGGTGGTGGTGGTGGTGGTGGTGGTGGTGGTAGTGGTAGTAGTAGTGGTGGTGGTGTTTGGCTTGGCTTGTGTGTGTGTGTGTGTGTGTGTGTGAGAGAGAGAGAGAGAGAAAAGGGGAGAGAAACTGGGTGCATAATGATTTCAGCTTAATTCAACACATTATTCATTTGCCTTACAGTATTAGAAATAGTAGCAGTAATAGTAGTAGTGGAAGTAGTAATAGTAATAGTAGTAATGCTTGTAACTACTTATTTTCAAAGTTTCTGCATAAAACAATAATATTTTCTAATACTTGACTTGCAGCAGGTTGTAGTGAAATCTGTTGGGGTTTTGAAGGGTGCTTTCCTGATTGTGATGATAGTTTAACAAGTTTTAATGGAAGTTATTGTGATTTTAAGGCTGCTTTCAGTCTGGTGAAGTTATTTGTGCTTTCAAGAGTGCTTTCATGTCCCTAGTAAGAGTAACAAGCTATAGTGGAAGTTATTGGGGACTTCAAGGCTGCTTTCATCATTCCTACTCAATTTAATAAGTTGTAGTGGAAGTTAATAGTTTTTCAAGTGTGCTTTCACCATTCCTACTGACAATATAACAAGCTGTAGTGGAAGTTATTAATGTTTTCAAGAGTGCTTTTATCATTTCTACTCACAATATAACAAGCTGTAGTGGAAGTTCCTGTTGTTTTCAAGAGTGCTTTGATGATCCTAGTAATAGTTTAACAAGTATTCTGCACTACTAATAAGAGAAACCTTCATGACAACCTGGCTAACCCTCAGAGTAGCCTTGAAAAACAGTTGTGGTGAGGGAACTAAATTAACCACTTCAGTACCAGGACACATTTTCACCTTGAGTTTTGGGTGTGATTAGACAATTTTATTAACATTAGCAAGGGTTTATAAACATCAGAAGGTTAATGGCCGGAGTTTTCACTATTTTAATCACCAACACCTTGAGTTTTGGGTGTGATTAGACAATTTTATTAACATTAGCAAGGGTTTATAAACATCAGAAGGTTAATGGCCGGAGTTTTCACTATTTTAATCACCAACATGTGTTTCTGAAGCTGTGCAGAATCAGAATATTAAGCAGAATGAATATGAAAATGTGTCATGGTGCTGAAGGGGTTAAGAGCACCAGCCACAGTCTCATGAATCTGTTCTTCCCTGGTGGTGTTTAGACAGGTGTGTCCTCCCAAGCACCTGTCTAATTAGTGCTGCTTTACCTGCCCTCACCTGTGCTAATCTGGTGGTCTTAATGCAATGTGGCTTTATTTTCATGGTTACTGATTTTTTGAGTTTTATTTTCTTGGTATGATTTTATTTATTTATTTTTTTAGATTAGTTTTTCCTATTTGTTTTTTTTTTTGTTTCCCTTTTCTCTTTTTGTCTTCCTTTTCTTTTTTTTTTTCTCAACCTATTTCATTCTCATTCTCTCATCATTTGTTGCTATTTCCTTTCTTTCCTCCTGTCTTCACTATCTCCTTCTCACTCATTTATTCTCACCTCATCTCCTTTCCCTCACAATCTTCTCTTCCTTCCTATATTCTCTTCTCCTTTATCCTTTTGTTATTCTCTTTTTTGTATTCTTCCACTCTCATCATCATTTTTCTTCCTCCTCCTTTACTCCTATATCTTTCTTTCCCCCTCTCCTTTTCCTTTACCATCCTTTTCTCTTCTTTCTCTCATCACCATCTTCTCTCTCATTTATGCTCTCTTTATCATTCATCTTTCTTTTTCTATTCATCATCACCATTTTTCTTCTTTTCCTCATTATCATTCATTTATCTTTCTTTTCCAAATTTATCTCCCATCACCTTCTTGTTTTTCCTCATCCTCTGTTTTTCCCTCCTTTCTATATTGTTTTCTCTATCTCCTCCTCTTCGCATACATTTTCATTACCATCTCTTGCCCTCTTCCCCTCCCATGTACCTCTCCCACATCTCTCTCTTCCCTCTTCCACCATCTCACAGTCTCTCCGCCTCCCTCCCACCCCAACAGATTATGACATGTCAACATTTATTCGACGTTATGCTAAATACATCAACGAAAAGGCAATCTCCTACCGTGGTGTTGCGTTCGACTTCTGCAAGGTGAAGAGAGGGTGAGTAGACTGCCTAGTGGTGGTGGTGGTGGTGCTAGTGGTGGTGTTTTGTCTCTCTTTAATCTGGTTTCCCTCTTTTTGTATAGCCTGCTTTATTTGTGTGTGTGTTTGTGTGTTTTGATGTTTTGTGAGGTGATTTTTTTCTGTTTTTTTTTTTTTTTGTTTTCTTTTTTACTCCCTTTTTTTTTTTTTTTTTTTTTTCCCCAGTTTTTGCTGGGTTCTTTTTTCTCGTTCTTTCTCTCATTCTTTCCTTATCTTTTTTCATTTCTTTCCTTCTTTTTCTATTCTCCTAATTTTCTTTCCGTTCCATTTTTGTCTAGTTTCCTTTCCTTATCCTTTCCTCTTACATTTATATTACCCCTTCATTCATTTATTGTATTACCAGAACATTTTTTATTTATTTATTTATTTATTTTTTTTTTTTTTGCTACTCTTTCATAAGTAAAGCTCTCCTCTGACCTTTGATAACTCGACTGTCTTGTTTTTATTTCCCAGCAAGCTTTTACGATTCACACAAGTAATGTATCTTTGCTTCTCCTTTAATATACGGACCATTGCTAATCTTTAAGTCCTTCTCTTCCTCTATTGATTCAAACTTTCCAGCTCTTGACTCTGAATGGAAGCATCTCTCTTGATTCCTGATGACTCATGGATGTTATTGATGTGTAATGTTTGGTACTTTCTAAATGGTTGAAATTGTTACTCATTCAGTCACTCATTAATTTACTTTATTACTAGTACTTAAAAATCTTTCACAAATTTATTGGATGGATGAATATTTCCCAGCAATATACCATTTACAAATACAACCCTCAATGTGGTGCTTACTAAGAAAACAGTGTCATAAGTAACAATTCATCACTGCACTTTACCACTTAACCTTCAACTAACTCTTTGTCACGCGCGTGCACACACACACACACACACACACACACACACACACACACACACACACACACACACACACACACACACACACACATGTCTGAGAGATGTTAAAAAATGTAGTTTCCTGCAAAGATGTGTTGAGACATGGAACAGTTTGAGTGAAGAAGTGGCATCAGCAACGAATGTGCATAGTTTTAAAGAAAAATTGGATAAGTGTAGATGTGGAGACGGGGCCACACGAGCGTAAAGCCCAGGCCCTGTAAAACTACAAATAAGTACACACACACACACACACACACACACACACACACACACACACACACACACACACACGCACACGCACACACGCCCGGTAGCTCAGTGGTTAGAGCGCTGGCTTCACAAGCCAGAGGACCGGGGTTCGATTCCCCGGCCTGGTGGAGATATTTGGGTGTGTCTCCTTTCACGTGTAACCCCTGTTCACCTAGCAGTGAGTAGGTACGGGATGTAAATCGAGGAGTTGTGACCTTGTTGTCCCGGTGTGTGGTGTGTGCCTGGTCTCAGGCCTATCCAAAGATCGGAAATAATGAGCTCTGAGCTCGTTCCGTAGGGTAACGTCTGGCTGTCTCGTCAGACTGCAGTAGATCAAACAGTGAAACACACACACACACACACACACACACACACACACACACACACACACACACACACACACACACACACACACACACACACACACACTAGGTGATTTGGTTAGTATTCAGATGGGTGACTGTTACTTATGATCAGTGAAGTTATACACACACACACACACACACACACACACACATTAGGTGATTTGGTTAGTATTCAGATGGGTGACTGTTACTTATGATCAGTGAGGTTATACACACACACACACACACACACACACACACTGTGTATTGATGTGGTCTCAGTCCTACCCGAAGATTGGTCTATGAGCTCTGAGCTCACTCCGTAATGGGGAAGACTGGCTGGGTGACCAGCAGGCAACCGATGTGAATTACACACACACACACACACACACACACACACACACACACACACACACACACACACACACACACACACACACACACACACTACACACATATATCTATATCCCCCAAACATACGACACCTGCTTTACTTACCCCACCTCCCTCTCTCTCCCCCGGCAGGAAGGAGGACGGCACTTTACGTACAATGCCAACAGACCAGCTGCTCAAGACCCTACCAGTCCTGCAGGCCCAAGTTGATGCCCTGTTGGACTTTGACTGCACAGATAATGCACTCACTAACGGCGTCATCAACTCCGCCTTCATGCTGCTCTTCCGGGACCTAATACGCCTCTTTGCTTGCTACAACGATGGCATCATCAACCTGCTGGAGAAATACTTCGAGATGAATAAAAAGCAGGTAGGTCATAGGTCTTAGTTTTTTTTTTTTTTTTTTTTTTTTTTTTTTTTTTTTTTACAATTTTGTGTCTGTCTCGTTTGTCTGTCTATTTCTGTCTGTTTATCTCTGTCTCTGTTTGTCTCTCTCAGTTTGTTTATGTCTCTATCTGTTTGTCTCTGTCTCTGTTTGTCTGTCTGTCTTGTTTTCTCTCTCTCTCTCTCTCTCTCTCTCTCTCTCTCTCTCTCTCTCTCTCTCTCTCTCTCTCTCTCTCTCTCTCTCTCTCTCTCTCTCTCTCTCTCTCTCTCTTTTAATGCCAAAGGGGGAAGAAGACTCAAGGAAAACAGAGTACAAAAGCTTGCTGGAGAAAGTGCTTTGAAATTCATAAAAAGCAAGTTATTTTTTTTCTTCTCATACACGAGAGGAAAATTCAAGACTTCACTGTGCTCTTTAAACGTGATTGAATAGAATATTGAATGTGATTTTTTTTTTCCAGTAAGCAAACTCAACTTTCTATAAATATCCCCAGTCAACAAACCAAGCTTCTTAGAATGTATTTAGTAAACAAACCCAACTTTCTATATAAATTTTGCTGTTAACATGAAATTTCTGTAACATTTCTTATGAATTAACTCAACTTTCTATAAATTTCCTCAGTAAACACAAAACTTCCTGTAACATTTCTCATATAAACAAAACTAACTTTCTGTAAATTTCTAAAGTAGATACCAAACATCCCCATAACATGTCTAGTAAAACACACAACTTTCTATGAATTCCCCAATAAACTCACCATATATCTCATAACACATCATTTACATAGTTAACAAATTCAACTTTCTATGAATTTCCCCAATAAACACCAAATATCTCATAACTTATCTTCTACATAGTTAATAAATTCTACTTTCTATGAATTTCCCTGGTACAAATAAAGACATCAAGCATCTTTTAGCATATCTTCTCCATAGTTGATAAATTCCACTCTCCATGCATTCCCCAATAAACACTAAATATCTCATAACATATCTTCTACATAGTTAGCAAATTCAACTTTCTATAAATTTCCCTGGTACACGTAAACACGCTAAACTTTCTCTCTGACCCACCTCTCCTTTCCTCCAGGCAAGAGACGCCCTGGACTGCTACAAAAAGTTCTTAATACGGATGGATCGAGTAGCAGAGTTCCTCAAGGTGGCTGAGGTGAGTCGGGCTGGCTAAAACGTTTTGTTCATATTTGGTAGAAAATTTTGCACCAAATATCTCACAGTTCTTGTTAGGCTAGGATTGTATTATAAGAAACTTCTCTCCCACACATTCACTATTTTGAGAAGGCTATAGTATAAGTTATACAAGTTTTTAAGGGTGTTTTTACTGTTCTAGTGGCTGTTAACACTATTTCTGCAATATTAAAAGGAGAAAGTCTTGGAAATTTTGTTAATCATCTCTGTAGCTTTTGTGGTGACAGAGCAAAGCATTACAGAATAGAGACCATTAGTTTTTCTTTACTACTTTAGATTCTGTTTTCTAATGATGATAATAGCTGTGAGTGATTCTTCTATACATGGATTTTTCTACTCCTCATTCCAGATTTTTTTTTTCTTTTTCTACCAGCTGAGATAAGAAATATTGTGTTTGAGTGAGTGAGCATCTTTTATATTCATAAACCAAACAGAAATATTAAGTGATCAGAGTCATATACATTGATGAAATTTATATTAGTTCATGGAAGAATAATCATGACATGAACCCAGGAAAAGATTACATGTGAAAAATCAAACCTACCATCATTACTAACTTGTATTAATCCCTATCACATCACCCCATAAACAGAATGAAAGATCAGTCATGGGAGAATAATAAACACAGGAAAAAGATTACTTGCAAATACCTAACACACCATCACTACTGACTCATCTTTCTTCCCACACCAATCAATAGACACCACAAAAATAGTTCTGTCATTTATCCCCCTCTCTAATACACTCTGGAACTCCCCACGTGCTTCTGTATTTCCATTTCCCTTTGAACTGAACTCATTTAAGAGGGAGGTTTCAAGACAGTCTTTTGGCTTACTCTCTCTGACCGGCTTGGGAACTGGCATCTAAGTGGGCCTTTATGTTTAGTTGTTTTTATTACCCTTGCTCAGATATCTCCATCTTACATAAAAAAGTCTTAGAAGAACAATCATAATCCAAACCCAAGAGAACATAATTATTGATCCATACTATTTTTCTTCTCATTCCACCACCGACATGCAGAGTGTAGGGATAGAAAAGAGCGACATCCCAGATTTGACTAAGGTAAGACCAGCATTGTGTTTTGTTTAGCTTCTTTACTGGTGGCTGGTGCTGACAAACCCCTGCCAACACTGACACCAGCTGGCTCTTGAATTGAAAAGTTTGAGTTGCATGAAAGTGTCAGTGTTGGTTCATCTCACAGCTAGATTTTGTTGTTAGATTTTAGCGTTATTTTACTTTACTATAATTGAATGTTGACTTTACGTGATTTGATTTAAAGCTACAAATTTAAAACAGCACGTAGAAGACCAAAAGTTGATTTACAAGGAATAATTTCAGTCTTAAGCATATTGAATTGACAAGCACAGTTTTCCTGCCACAAGAATCTCCCCATTAACACATTTAAAAGGGAGGTTTCAAAACTTTTTTTTTTAGATTCTCAGACCTGCAAGGGGGCTGGCAACTAAGTGGGCTTTTTTTTATTTTTCCCTCATTTTATGTTGACCTTGGCCAGCTTTCCCTCTTCCATAACATAAATAAATAAGTAAATAAAAATAAGCTTCAGTTTAGCATAAGATAGATTTAAATCAAATTCTCATGGACTCTGAGTCGCGGTAAATCAACATTCTATCATATTAGCATCCTGTTTTTATCATATCTTTTTATAAGATAGTTGCATTGATTTCAGTTAGAATGCTACTTTTTGTTAAGTATTAGTGTATTATAAGGTAAAACAATATAAAGAACCTTGTTTTATTTCAGTGTTAGAATCTTTATTTTTATTATGTATTTGTATTTTGTAAGATAAAGTTGCATAGAAGCTTTGGTGTTATATTAATTTCACAGTTAGAATCCTTATTTTTATTTTTGTATCAGTATTTTATAAAGTAAAGTCCTATAGAAGCTTCAGTGTCCCATTAATTTCACAGTCAGAATTCTTTTTACTAGTTTTCACTGTTCAAATAGTGTTGCATGACAATCTCAGTGCTTTGGAGAATTTTTGCATGACAGCCTCACTATACTAGAGACCCTTGCTTGATAACATCGTAAGGACTTCTGTATGACTTGTTTTTGAGACCTTGCATGATGGATGGGAGGCAAATAGGTGGTATTAATGAATCTTATCTCTGGTCTCATATTTCTACCTTCTTTTCTATTTCTACTATTTTTATTCATCTTCCATTTTTCTGTTTTCAGTTTTTTCTTCTTTCTCCTCTATCATTTTCTGTGTCTTGTTCTCTTTTTTCTATTTTTTTTTTCTTTGTTCTGTTCCTTATGTTTCTGTTTTCAGTTTTCTTTTCTTTTTTCTTCTTTTTTCTTCCTTTTTTGTATTGCCATCTTCCAAAGTTTCCCTTATCCTATCTCCTTTAATTGCTTTTTTCTTTATTTGTGTCTTCTTTTTTTTAGTATTACTCAACTTCTCTTTGTTATCTTTCTCTTTCTTCTTTGTCCTATGTTCTATGTCTCAATTCTTTTCCAAATACATACTCTTCTTTTCCATATTTCCTTTCTTCACTTTGTAACCTTTCTTATAATCCCTTTTCTTTATCACCTACAAACATTTATTACCCTATATTTCCTATCTCACTCTCTCCTTTCTCCTCAGTAACACCCACACAAGCATGGCTACCTGACTCCTTGCATGGCTTTTTCCCTATTTCCTTTTTTAAATTTGTAACCTTTCATACTATTCCCTTTCCTTTCTTTATTCTTCTACAAATATTCTTTACCCTCTCTTCTCTGTCTCTTTATGGCTACTGAAACCAATGCATGGCTACAAACTAACCCATTCCTAACTAAAGAACAGATATTTGCATGATGGTGATGACTGGATGGTGTTGAGGCTTTTGCAGTGAAGGAACGCCTACCATGTACTACTACTGCCTTGCATGATACTCACCTTGTCCATTTGTCTCTCCCTTCTCTCCTTCCCTCCCTTCCCTTGGCCCCGATGTTCCCTCCAGGCAGGAAGCTCAGTGAGTTCCCAAAATCTTTACTCCTTAAGTGAGAATCCTTCATTTGCATTGCTCTTGTCATAAAAGTGTAGGATAAATCTTCAGCTTTTTCATTCCCTTTACATATATTGTTTTCTTTTATTTGTTTTTATTAAGCCCTTCAGTACCATAACGTGTTTTCATATTCATTTTGCTTACTATTTGGTGATTTTATACAGCTTTAGAAACTTATGTAAGGATTAAAATGGTGAAGATTGTTATCATTAATCTTCTCACCTCCATACACCCTTCCTAATGTAAACAAAATCGTCTAGTCATACCCAAAATCGCATGGTAAAAATACGTCCCAGTACTGAAGGGGTTAAGTGTAATTAATTTTTCTGTGGTCAAAATGTAGTAAGGGAGTGAGTGAAAAAGACTTGTTTAACCTTTTTTTTTTGTTATGATTGAAAGTGGTAATTTGTTTTTCTGTGTTCAAAAAAGAAATGAGAAAAACAACTTGGTCCTTCCAGAAATTTCCAGAAAATCCAAAATTCCTGATACCTTTTGAGTTTTAAGAGAATAACTTTGTACATCTTGAAACCCAGAAAGTCCATAATCTTTGACTTGAAGATTTTTGGATCAAACTTATGTGTATTTTATTATTAAGAAATTAGAATATTTGATGTGGATATTTGGGAACATTTTGAAATACACACTATCTCTATTTATTATTTTGGAAACAACCTCAACAATTTGAATACAGGAAACTAATAACCATTGACTCATAATTATTTTGGGTTACAAACTACATTTTAAAAACCAGAAACTTAAGAAAATCCAAAAATTCACACTATTTCATTCCAAGTGTTGCAGATGAGGGATTGTCATGTAGTAGTGTGTTGCTGCTTGTGTTGCTTGCCCTGTGCCTGCCTTGTGTTGCATCATAGAGAATCCTCAGTTCATGTGCATTCAACATTAAAAGTGTGTTCATGTGTGTGTATAGCTAAAGTGTGTGTGTGTGTGTGTGTGTGTGTGTGTGTGTGTGTGTGTGTATACTCTTGCAGGATTGTGTGAAG